>NW_011501465.1:0-1755 GCF_000495115.2 Populus euphratica | reverse complement strand
AAGGAATTAGTCCTTTGATTTGCACACATAAGATTTATTAGAGGAAAATGCTAATCCCTCTAGAGAAATGCAATGAAGGCTTAATCCTAATATGAAAGAAGTAGTGAGGAATGAAGTTATTAAGCTTCTAGACAATGGAATCATTTATTCTATTTTTTATAGCAAATGAGTAATTCCTACTCAAGTTGTACCCAAGAAGTCTAGAGTCACTATGATAACAAATGAGAAAAATTGGACTGTTAGTGTGACTAACTTAAAAAAGGTTTTAAGTAGGTGTGTGGAGAAAAATCTTGAGCTGAATTAGGAAAAATATCATTTTATGGTAACAAACGGCATTGTACTTGGTCACATTGTTTCATCGAAAGGAATTGAGGTTGACAAATCTAAAATCGAGTTAATTGCCAACTTACCAAAACCAAAATCTATTTAAGATATTAGATCATTTTTAGGACATGCTGGTTTTATAGAAGGTTTATCAAAGATTTTTCTGTTATATTTAAGTCATTCTGTAACCTTCTAACAAAGGAAAATGTTTTTGAATGGACTGAACAATGTGAAAAAGCCTTTGTTAAACTTAAAAACTTGCTTACTTCTGCTCCTATCATTCAACCTCCTGATTGGTCATTACCTTTTGAAATAATGTGTGACACTAGTGATTATGTCGTGGGTGCTTTTTTAAACGTTATTGATTTACTATGCAAATAAAACTTTACATAGTGCTCAAATGAATTACACCACCACTGAAAAAGAATACTTGGAGTAGTATTTGCATGTGAAAAATTTAGATCTTATCTTGTTGGCTCACCTGTTGTTGTTTTTAGTGATCATGCAGCATTGAAATATCTTCTTTCTAAGAAAGATTCCAAGGCTAGATTGGTGCGGTGGATTTTATTACTTCAAGAATTTGATATCACAATCAAAGATAAGAAAGGCAGCGAAAATGTTGTCGCAGATCACTTGTCAAGATTGACAACAGATTCGAAAACTGACATCACACCAATCGATGACTACTTTCCTGAAATCCTTATTTTCTATCTCTATAATACCTTGGTTTGCTAATATTGTTAATTTTCTTATTTCAAGACATTTACGAGCTCATTGGAGTACTAACATTAGAACAAAAATTTTGTTTTCTTCCAAGAAAAGCCCCATAATTATGTGTTGATACATTGAGCACAAAAGAAAGGTTTATTAATATCTTGTTAAGTGGTATTGAGCAGATATATAAATTTAATGAGAGTTTGTTTATCTGGATAGACTAATGGAAGTTAAATGATGAATACCTTGCTTTGTGGAATTTGCAAATTGTTTTTCTATTTTACGCTTTGATTACTAGGGACTAGTAATAAGCTGGTTGGGGGGTGTGATTAGTACTTAAAAGTGCATTTTTATCATGGTTTTATATCATCATTTTGCACTTGAAGTATTAATAACTCCTTAACTAAAATATGTTTTATAATAATGTATCTAATAATATAAGATACCTATAATTTGTGGTAAATGTCTATTTTTAATGCAGGTCTATCACATAAATGAAAGGATTGATTGATGACTTGAAGAACTTAAATTGCAAGGATAAAGAGATGGCCAAACTTAGAAAAGAGATGTCGGTGCAATCCAAACATCAACACTGTTAAGTAATTGGGTCATATATGGAGCTGTAAATCTCAGATTTAGGTCTATTTTATATGGATGGAAAGGTAAGACATAGGCCTACAACCTTTATATGGAGCTCAAGACTTAAAATGTTTATTT
>NW_011501461.1:21094-42366 GCF_000495115.2 Populus euphratica | reverse complement strand
TTTTTTATTACTACTACTACTACTACTACTATTATTACTATTACTACTACTACTACTACTACTACTACTACTACTACTACTACTACTAACTACTACTACTACTACTACTACTACTACTACTACTACTACTACTATTACTACTACTACTATTTTTATTATTGTTACTATTATTGTTGTTATTGTTGTATTATTGTTATCTATATTTTATACAATTAACCTCCATGTGGTTTGACACGATCAAAGAGTTGATCTCTCACCCAAGTGTGAAAGTGTCAAAGTAATAAATAACCCGGCAAGACTGGGGTCGAACCATAGAGAGGTTAACTATATAAATTATAAATAAAAACAACAACAACAACAACAACAATAATAATAGTAATAAATAAAAACAACAACAACAACAACAACAATAATAATAATAAATAAAAACAACAACAACAACAACAATGATGATGGTGGTGGTGAAGATGAGTTAAAGAGGACTTTGAGATGTAAAATTAATATGAAGATTATACAATGATAAAAACAAATGTCAAGGTTAGAGGATACACTAATAGTATTAGAGATAAGTAAGGTATAAACTCTTTATTAATTATCAACATGATCATATTAATCATCTTATTTACATAACACCATACTTATAAATTTTATCAAGTATTCATGATGCTAACTTATGTTGACAACAAATCAAGTTCCTCTCATAATAACAATGTAGGTCGAATACTACGAAGGATCAAGTATTTGATGTATCAATTGTTACACAACACAAATCTAGATTAACCATTTAACAAGTAAGGTATTAAGAATTAATAAGATAAAAATGATAAGACATGTTAATAGCAAGTTGTTTAGGATATAAGCATTGAAGTCCATATTGAGTTTATATTTACTTATCCTAACACGATTACTGAAACCTTTTCACCTTGACATAATTAACTTAGCTAGACATTATGAAGGAGAAAAACTTAAAGAAATAATATAAGAACATAAACATGATATAAGTTAACTAAGTATAGTAAAGGAAATGAAAAACATGAACAAGAGATTAATGAAAGCAAAACTTAAGCATTACAACAATATAAAAAGAAAGAGAAAGAGCAACATGATCTTGATATGGAAAACAAGATGCCCAAATTAATAGCAAATGCCTCCTTTTATAGGCTAAAATTCAGAACTATTCATGTGGTAATTGATAATTGATGTAGTGGCCAACTATTGATTAGTGGACTTGGTGGACAACATCACTCAAGCACTTTGGATGGCTGAATTGACATTGATGCAATCAGAATTTCGCAAAGTGTTCTTCATGACAGTTGTTGGAAATTGTCTTTTCCTTCCACCCATAAAATTGCAGATCATTTGGATCACTACAACTCAAGATATGTCTAAAATACTGATTAGTGCTGCTGGTGGACGTGGTGGATAGCCCTCATGCTCTTGTGTGGATGAAATATCATTTCTACCATCCGAATTTGAGCTGGTTATCTTCATGAAAGTTGTTGGAAATTGTCTTTTCCTTCCACCCACCAAATTTCAGATCATTTGGACTTCTAGAACTCCAATTATGGATAAAACTTTGAGTATTATTTGGGCTGGATTGCAAGACAGATTCAGACTTCTCTTTTGTGGCCAAACTTTGAATTTGAAAATAGCAAATTTGGGTCTTTCCATACCTATGAAATTTGTAAGCCTATTTGTTATCTTTCAAGCCATATAAATTAATATGAAATCCAAGATCTATAACTCTAGATATGATCTGATGACTGAATAGTGTTCAAATTTGAAGTGAATCGGCATCTCCTTCGTAAGCTTAGCCTTTTCTTTGTCCTTTCACTTCCAATAGTTAATCACAACAATCAATCCTTTGAATTATGAGAATACCTGCATTTAAAATGAGTATTTACCATAAATTAAAGGTATCTTATATTATCAGACTTGTTATTACAAAACTTGTTCTAGTTAAGGAGTTATTGATGCTTCAAGTGCAAAATGATAATATAAAGCCTTGATAAAAATGCACTTTTAAGTACTAATCATGATTCGACCCCAGTCTTGCTGAGATATTTATTACTTCAACACTCCTGCACATGGAAGAAGACATCAGTCTTTTGGTCGTGTCACTTGGAGGGGAACATTGCCTATGTGCTCGTCATGGATCTAGGAATCGGGTCATGACACAAAAAACATGTTCTGAAGGTCCAACAAAAATGATACGCTATCAAGTTATAAGCCTGAAAAGATAAATAATGAGAGGGTGAGTTTAACAACCCAGTAAGTAGATAATGTTCAATTTTCACACATGAGGTAATATAGCAATGATGAATATATAGACAATTATGGCTCTATGTTCTTATATGAAGGTTTCTCAAATAGTTTATAACAAGAATATTATAAGATAAAGCTCGTCAGAAAATCAAAATGCAATGAGCATGAGGCTCCGTACTATGGGATGATCAGTCCATATAGGTTAGTGACTTCCCCAACCAACTAGGGTTCAGATATAATGTGCACAAAGACTAACACTACCCTGTTAACATGGGTATTCTGACTGACATACTATAAGTTCATAATCATAATCAAAATGTTTATATCTTAAGGCTCAACTCATGACATCAATCAAATAAAGAGTTATCAATTCAAAAGTAAATTCAAAATATATACTAGTTCATATCAAGAATTCAGATTCAACAATTGATCATGCTTTATCATAATAAAGATAATAATCAACATATGTATTATCAAGAAGCATAATCAACTTCATATTAACAAATCAAATATTTATAATATTTCTCATGCATATTAAAAATTATCTACTCACCTGACTCGAAAGCAACAACACTCAAAAGCAGATACCGAAGAAAATCCTATTAATGTTTCGCTGGTACAATATTAGGATTATCTGAATATAAAAGAGGCATATTCAAGAATGAATCAAAAGAACATTTAACCAATTTAATATACTTAACTAAGGATGTATTCCGTAACTCTATATGTTTTTGAACTAACTAGTCAATTTTCTCAAAAACCTAAAAATTAAATAGTTTTCCTAAAATCTAATCTATAATAAAATAAATAATAAGACTTGATAATAATTCACTAATTAACCCTCAATTATTCATCAAACCAATCTGCAAAAGATAATATTACAGCTAGGGACCAATATGGAATTTATCATATTTTTAATGGTCAAATTGTAACTTTTTCAAATTGGAGGACCAAACTAAAAATATCATAAATTCATGCTTATAGTGTAATTATGTCTATAATTCATCCTCATTTCTATCCAGAATCTCTACTTATGCTCTAGGGACTATTCTGGAATTTTTTCAAATTTTTAAGGTCAAATTGTAATTTTTGTCAAATGGGAGGACCAAATTGAAAGTGTTAAAAATTTATAATTATACTAGAATTCTGCCCATAATTCATCTTTTAGGAATATGCTCCAGGGACCAATCTATAATTTTTTCAAAGTTTGGGGACTAAATTGTAATTTTCACAAATTGAGGGACCAAACTGAAATTTCTTCATCATAACTCAAAATTATCATCTTTAGCTACAATCTCTCAAAATCAACTACACAATCCATTACCCACAACAATCAACTCATAACATTCAAATTAATTCATTAGTCAACCCTAAATAAAATCTTCAAAACCCTAATTATTTATCAAAATAAAAATTTAAAGCTAAAGAAAACATATCATATACATTAAAGTATAAATCTGACCCTTTTAACTTATTTTTCTCAAATCCTTTTTATTTCCCTTCTAATTTCCCTCTTTTCTTTTCTTCTTCTTCTTTTCCTTTTCTCTCCAGCTAGTTATCTCTTAAATTTTCAAATCCCTCTTTCCCCCTTTTTTTTTATATTTATATTTATAAAGCTTGTTGAATTATTACAATACTCTTTATTCATTTATATTTACTTTAAGTTTGCAAGGACTTTGTTGTTTTTTTCTATCTATTTTAATTCAAAACATCACAGTTATATACTTTTTATTCGTGAATTGTTATTAAATGGAAGTATCAGATTCTAATAATATTAGTGTTTACATTCAAGGTTATTTCTATATCACATTTCCAAAACTGATTTTTTACTTTTCAAAAATTGTATTGTTTGCAAATGAATTGTGTCTCCAGTTCTAACAAGCTGGGGAGGAGCTCGGGAGTGTAGGAGGTGCCTAATCCCCTGCAAAAGTCTTAAAAGTTTGTAACTAGACCTAACTTTAATTTCTTTTTTTAAGGAAAATTTTGTCGCTTTCCATAAGAGATATAAATCCCTAGTTAAAAAGACAATAGCCACACCAGCATCCTAAAATCCTTCCTTCCTCTATTGTTTTCCCTGGCCCTCACCCACTAAAATCATTCAATTTAGGCGGCCTAAAATTCTAAGCCACAACAAAGAATTTCAATTCAAGTTTGGCTTCAACAAAAAATTTACAAGGAGCTACTTGGATAGTGCTGGTAATATGCTTAGGAGTATCCATAGGTTTACTGTTAATTTTTCTGTCGTTTTCATTTTGTATAGCTTATAAATTGCGTTTCTCAATTTTCTTTCTTAGCTCTGATCCGGACAATGTACCCTTTCTTTTCATATAATATGATTTATTAGTATATAATAATGCCCGTTTCAATCACTGAAGCCTTATTTTCTCTTGTTTATCAACTTTTTCTCGACCCTTCTCACACAATCACATTAATTTTCTTTAGAGTTATTGACTCAACTTTTCACTCAAAATATATTTTTTATTATTATATAATAATATCTTGTCATTTTCACTGTTAATATATTTATACTAGTATACATTGTTTGATATTTGCAACGTGTTTAACTTTAAACTGCAATCCATTCTATTATTATTAATATGATATAAAATTTCTATGAGTGTTATTGATATTGTTATATTTATTTAATAATAAAAATGTTTGAAATTTTTGTTATTTTGTTAAGAGTTGCTAGTATATTTACATCAATGTTTTCATACCAATAACTCATTTATTTATAAATATAATAAAATAATATTTTTTTTATTTTGTAAAATTTATTTTTAAAACAGTATATTAAAATGATATAAAAATATAAAAACTTTATATGTATATTCCTTAAAAAGAGTGGTTAGTTATTATGAAATTCCTTTTTTTTTTTCATTTTTTTATGGTTTTAAATTTAACAACGACCAAAAACTATCATAGTATAAAAATTATCAACTTGATAATTCAAAAATAAAAGCCTTGAGACGAATATTTTCACATCTAGCAAGGCCAGCCATTTTGTAATATAACAAAGTGAGAGCAGCAATGGTTTGCATCCCCATGCTTGTTTTCGGCTTCATTTCATTTCTGATTGTAAAAACAGCCACACCTACTGACACCATAAACACAGCTCAGTTCATTAGAGATGGAGACACTATAGTTTCAGCTAGGGGGACCTATGAATTAGGATTTTTCAGCCCCGGGAAATCCAAAAACCGATACTTGGGGATATGGTACGGCAAAATATCTGTCCAGACAGCAGTTTGGGTTGCCAACAGAGAAACTCCACTTAACGATTCCTCAGGTGTCGTAAGGCTTACCAACCAAGGAGTTCTTGTTCTTCTCAATCATAGTGGAAGCATCATTTGGTCTTCCAACACATCAACACCTGCTAGGAATCCAATTGCGCAGCTTTTGGATTCAGGAAACCTTGTTGTGAAAGAGGAGGGTGACAATAACATGGAGAATTCCTTGTGGCAGAGTTCTGATTATCCAGACAACACACTATTACCGGGCATGAAGGTAGGACGGAATATAATAACTGGCATGGACTGGCACTTGATATCATGGAAGTCACCAGATGATCCTCCCAGAGGTAATATTTCAATAATCCTTATTCCTGATGGATATCCGGAGTATGCAGTGTTAGAAGATTCAAATGTGAAGTATCGAGGCGGGCCATGGAATGGTCTGGGGTTCAGTGGCTTGCCTCCGGTTAAAACCAAATCCAGTGTACACATTTGAATTTGTTTTTAATGATAAGGAGATATTTTTCAGAGAAAATCTTCTTAATAAGTCAAGGAATTGGAGGGTCGTCTTAAGTCAGAGTGGTGATATCCAGCACCTCCTCTGGATCGAGCAAACTCAAAGTTGGTTTCTTTATGAAACAGGAAATACAGATCGCGTTATGCACTCTGTGGCGCAAATGGTATCTGTAGCATTAACAACTCTCCAGTGTGTAATTGCTTGAACGGATTTGTACCAAAAGTTCCAAGAGACTGGGACAAGACAGATTGGTCAAGCGGTTGCGTTAGAAAGAGAGCACTAAATTGTTCCAGAGATGGGTTTCGGAAGCTCAGAGGTTTGAAGATGCCGGAGACAAGAAAATCATGGTTCAACAGGAGTATGAACCTGGAGGAGTGCAAGAACACATGCTTGAAGAACTGCAGCTGTACTGCGTATGCCAACTTGGACATCAGGAGTGGAGGAAGTGGTTGCTTGCTTTGGTTCAATGATTTGATTGATATGAGAACTTTCCTTCAAAACGAGCAAGACATTTTTATACGGATGGCTGCATCAGAACTAGGTATGAATTTATCCTCAGATTAGAGAAGTCGTTTTTTTTTTTTTTATTAGTATTATTAAAATTCGAAATATATTCAGATAGAAAACTAGCAAGCTATTGGAAAAAGGATACTTTTCTTGCAAGGCTATCAGCAACAGAGTTTCCTTCTATTTTAGTCTCTGAGCGTATCCAAACCAAGCTATTAATTTTCCCTTATACACAGCTAGATTAGTCATGACTTGGTGATGGTAACACCAGTTTTTCTGTACCATGTTATAGATAACGGTGGCTCTGCAAAGGCTAATACCAAATCCAAAGTGAAGAAAATGATCATAGTAAGTTCTGTGTTGTCCACTGGGATTCTGTTCGTTGGCTTATGCTTGGTCTTGTATGTTTGGAAAAAGAAGCAGCAGAAAAACAGTAAGTATTTGTTAAATTAATTCAGATTAAAATAAAATAAAAATGAACATAAAAGAGAAGGAGACTGAAATTCTCATTATTCTGTTTATTCTAAAGTGCTTGAGTTAACTTAAATACAAAGAGATTATATATAGATTAAATTGAAAATATTATTCTATCCTTAATAAATAAAACATAAATAAATGTATTATTTAACATCTATACTTAAACTCACGATACGACAGCTATAAGTATCGAGAGTTTGTCAACTAGAAAACGAAAACAAGAGATAAAATGTGACTTGGTAAAGAGATCTGCAATATGTAAGAAAAAAGGAACAAAAAGTAAAGTAATGGTGCCATACTTGAGATGATGACGAGTAAGATAACAATCAATCTCAATGTGTTTAGTTCACTCATGAAAAACCGAGTTGTGAGCAATCTGAATAGAACTCTAATTGTCACAATATATAGAAGTAGGATGAAAATGGAAAACTTCCATGTCAACAAGTAACCAACGTAACCAAACAATTTCCTTGGTAATAGATGTCATAGCATGATATTCTACTTTGGTTGAGAATTAAAAACAATAGATTGTTTCTTACTCTTCCGAAGTAGGATGAAAATGGAAAACTTCCATGTCAACAAGTAACCAACGTAACCAAACAATTTCCTTGGTAATAGATGTCATAGCATGATATTCTACTTTGGTTGAGGATTAAAAACAATAGATTGTTTCTTACTCTTCCAAGAAATAAGAAAATCACCTTGAAAGATACAGAAACTAGTAATAGACTTGTGATCTATGGGATCACTACCATGATCAGCATCAAAGTATGAATGCAGCTCCAAGAAAGAGGTGGATGAAAATAAAAGACTCTGAAAAACTATACCCTGAAAATATCGCAAAATATAAAGAACAGCCCCCTAGTGAACAATAGTAGAAGAAGAAACAAACTACCTAACAATATGAACAACATATGCAATATCTAGATGAGCAATGATGAGATATACCAAGCTACCAACAATAGTATGATATAAAGTTGGATATGTCAAAGGTAAACCATCAGAAGAAGAATACCTTCTATTAACCTAAATGGGAGTATCTACAGTTTTGTTATTAATAAGTCTAACCTGCTCAAGAATATCTACAACATATTTTGACTGAGAAAGAAGATAACCTCTAGGTGATGAAGCTACCTCAATACCCAAGAAATATCAAAGATAACCCGAATTCTTTATTTCAAATTGTCTAGCCACCTTTGTCTTCAAAACTAAAATACCATCCATATCATCACCAGTAATAATCATGTCATCAACATATAAAGATAGAATGATATGACTTGTATTAGTGCACTTAATAAAAAGAGCAGAATCATGACTACTAGAAACAAATCCAAGAGATAAGATCATAATAGAGAATTTCTCAAACCAAGCACGAGGTGCTTGTTTGAAACCATTTAATGCTTTCTTAAGCTTACAAACATACCTAGAGTCATGTGAAACACTAGGAGGGGGCGTCATATAAACTTTTTCTTGAAGATCTCCATTTAAGAAGGCATTTTTAACATCAAGTTAAGAGATATGCCACTGACAAATTGAAGCTACTGTAATAAGAGTGCGAATAGCAGTTATTTTTGTAATAGGAGCAAACATCTCCTTATAATCCATACTATATTATTGAGAGTATGTTTTTACAACCAACTTAGCTTTGTATCACTCAATAAACCCATCAGAATTGGTCTTGATCTTATACACCCCATGCCAACCAACTACACTCTTACTAGGAGGTAGAGGAACCAAATCCCAAGTATCTGTCTTATGCAAAGTAAAAAGTTTCTTGTCTATAGCCTGCTGTTATAGAGATCAAGAATTGCCTCTTTATAAGAAAAGAAATTAGATAAACAATGAATAGAAGCTAAAAAGAAAGTAAACGATGAAGAATAACAAGAATAAACAAAATCTAGTAGTTTTGTGGACTTACGAATATGTATGTATAAATGTAAAGGTGGATCCACAATCTTAGATAAAGCTTGAGAACTTGTAGATAAGAATGGAGCTTTAGGCTTGCTGGAGAGTAAAGCATCAGTACCTGCAGAATTATGAGTATAAATTGGTTGAACATGGAGAGGAGTGTCTGAGGTACTAGGAACCTCAGATAATAAACTATCAAAATCCTTAAAAAAAAAAAAGATCTATATGAATAAGATCAGGTCTATTCAGGTTATGAGTAATCGATGGAATAGAAAAGAAAGGTATATGCTTAAGAAAGACAATATAACAAGACACATAAAGTTTTTGAGTTGTTGGGCCAAAACAACGATACCCTTTTTTTACCTTCACCATAACCTAGAAAGACACAAATAGTAGATCAAGAGGACAATTTACGGCGTTCTACATGAGGATAAAGAACAAAACAAGTACAACAAAAAACTCTAAATGAGAAATAATCAGGAACACACCCATATAACTTTTCAAAAAGAGACAAACCCGAACTATGAGATGATGTGATGCAAATCTCGTGATCACGCGGTCACGCAACTTACAAATAAGATTGAGATTGGATACTGGAAAGCCGAAATAGGTCTGATAGGGATGTGATATACTAGAAACCTACCCCAAGGCACCACCTCTATTAGAATGAATAGAATGACGTCAAGATATCAGTTAATCTTTGATAAGTTAGATTTAGTTCATTCAAGAATTGAAGAATGCAAGAATCACTCTCACACGTTAAAACAGAAAAATTTAGAAATAATTATCATCAAAGCATAAAAATTTGGCTTACATGAGTTTAAATAATTCTTAAAAAATTAACCCTAATAGATTAACCCTAATGGACCCCTTATATGGACTTATATGAGGTCCACTGAAAACTGACTCAAAACCCTAAATTGAAAAGCCCATAACTTAATCCAAACAAGCCTTGGATCTTAACTAAAAACAAAGTATTAATTAAGTCTAAACAAGCCTTAGGTTGTAGCTAAGAAAATCAAATAAAACCCCTAATATTAAATCCATGTTCTACTATGAGAAGAAGAGAAGGAAGTAAAATATTACAGAACTGATTCAAGATTTATTTATAGCCTTTCATGTTGCCCCTTAATCCTAGAAACAAAAGGAAAAGGTAGCCACCTATGTTGTTTCCAAATTGTAGTATGATTATTTTGTTTCCTTTGTTGTTCTCACCTCATAGCCCAAATAAGGTTGTATTTAACCTCTCTTGCACTTGGATAAGATGTACTAGGGTCTCTCCTTGATACTCTAATAGACCTTTCAATTATAATTTGGTTGAAACATTCAAAACAAATGCATTCAATGCCTTTGTCTTGGACCTAGTCATTGGACCATTTGGAACATGTAATGGGTCTTTGCTAGTTTCTGGGTTGGTCCACATCACGATGAAATGGTATTAATCAAACTTACAACAGTATGGATAATCAAACTTATAGTAAGGACAACTTCTTCCTAAAACTCACTAGAAACAGAAGAAGACAACAATAAAGAATGAGTAGTTTTGACAATATACTTATTTTTTCTTTTAGCAATTTTATTTTGCCCAGGAGTATCTGTACATGAAGTTTGGTGAATGGAAGGCAAAAAAGTGACAAAATTTATTAGAGGTGTATTCTCTACCTAAATCACACCTAAAATATTTGATTACAGCAGAATGTTAAGTTTTTACAAGAGCTTGAAAGGTTATATATATCTCAAAGAATTCAAAATGATGTTTCATTAAATAAACCCACTAATAACGAGTATGATCATCAATAAATAAAACATAATATCGAGACCCCTTTTTTATGATAATAGAAGAAGGTCCTCATACATTAGAATGAATAAAGTCAAATGTGAAAAAGAAACAAAAATAATTTGATTAAAAGGTAAAGCAAAAATTTTTACCAGTTTACATTCACTACAATAAAAAATATCACAAGTTTTTAAATTTTCTAAAGCTCTTGTGGTTGCTAAAAATTTCAAACGAGAAGATGAAACATGAGTTAGACGAGAATGTCATAAATAAAAACTAGAAGATGAAGAATTCAAATGAAAAGAAGACAAATTAACAGTAGTAGTAGCAGCAGTAGCAATCGACACTTTTAACTCATCTAAAATATATAGTTTAATTAGCTTCTAAGACTAGAGATCTTGTACTTAATAAAAATAAAAAAAGAAATAACTAAGTAATCATCAGAATCACATAACTGATCAACAAAAGTAAGATTCAATTTGAGTTTCAGAGTAAGATAAACATTAGGGAAAGACAAGCAAGGTGTGATAACAAAACCAACACCTGCTACGGGCATGAGAGTGTCATCAACAGTTATAACTGGAATAGAAGGTGAAGGGGACACAAAGGTAAAAGATGAAGAATCTAGAGACTTATGATGTGAAGCACCAGAATCTAAGACCTATTCAGAACATGATATACCTAAGGAACTATAAGACAACTAACCTATGGAAGGAGAAGCGAACATTGTTTATGGCTGTAAGGAGAGAAACTTCTAAGATTGCTTAGCTAGATTACTAGGATCAGTGATAGATACTGATGAAGTTACTGCTACAATATTATGGTATGGTGATTTATAACCCTAAAGTGGTCTATAAGCATTTCATTGTGACTGACTGTCATGCTTTTAAACTTGATTATGTTGTCTTAACTTGGAACGCTAGGCCTTCTAATAACCTTTCTACTTATAGAAACTACATTAATCAAAGCCAACTCTTATGTAAGGCTTATTCTGATGATTAGAAAATGGTTTAGAGGGTATTTCTCTATCCAATAACTCACTAACAACAAAGTCAACTGAAGGCAATGGAGAACGATGCATAATTGAACCTCTAAATCCTTCAAAATCACTGTGAAGTGCTGTTAAAAATTATACCGATCATTATTGCTCTCTACACTCAATATAGGCACCACATGCCTTTAATTCTGCCGATTCTATAAGAGCTAATTGATCCTAAAGACCTGTCATAGCAGAATAAAACTCTTGAATACTCATATTCTTCTGATGAAGAGCTCGTATGTCATTCTCTAACTGATATTGCTTTGCAAAATTTATTTGCGTGAATAACCTTTGCAGATGATCTCAAACCTCCTTTATTGTCTCATACTTTGCCAACTGCATACCTATGAAATGCTCAACAGAACTGTTGATCCAAATAATAATTTTTGCATTGTTTACTTTCCATGTATCTATCAAAATAACATTCATCCCCTTCCTTAGTATTACTGGGTATCACATAAGTTCCACTAATATATCACCATATCTTCTTACTCTTAAGAAATTTTTTCATTACATAACTCTAATATGAATAATTATTTTTATTCAACCTCACACTCACATACTAAAGCAAATTATCTCTTTCAATGGCTATAATTAACCAACAAAACCAAAACACAAAAGCAATGAAAGACAAAGTACCAGATTGCATAAACTAAATAGATATCGGAGGAACAAAATAAATATCTTCTCGAAATTATATGATTACTCCAAAACACAACATAAATTAAAGAAACTAAACGCAAATATTAAATTACAGAATCTGAAGGAAAGATGAAATACTAGATTTGCAGAAGTGGAAGACAAAATATCACTCCAAAAACAATAGGATTACATTTTGTTTCATAAAATCAGCTATAATATCATGTTAAGTTAATTCAGATTAAAATAAAATAAAAATAAATATAAATATAAAAAAGGAGGAGGTTAGAATTCTTATTAATCTGTTTATTCTAAAGTATTTGAGTTAACTTAAATACAGAAAAATTATATATATGTTAAAGTGAAAATATTATTTAAAACAGAAATAAATGTATTATTTAACAGTATTCACACCATACAAGATTGGGTATGGCAACGTATTCCTATTGCACCAGTCCTGGATCATTAGATAACAAGATTGGGTTTTTAAAAAAAAAAAACTTAAATTTGATTTTCAGTAATGGAAGGTATGACTGTAAGAACGTTGTTTAAAGCCCCGTTGCGTTTGATGCTATAAAAATCTTGAGTTTAGCAGCAAATAGAGATCCTTTCTCTTTCTTTCTATTTTTTCAACAAGCGTAACAGTTATGCTGACAGGAAAAAATGACAGGTAATTTGCAAAGAAGATCAAATAACAAGGACTTGAAGAAAGAACTGGAATTACCCTTCTTTAACATGGATGTGTTGGCTTGTGCAACAAATAAATTTTTTGTATCCAATAAACTAGGACAAGGGGGTTTCGGACCTGTTTATAAGGTAATAATTATCCATAAATAGTCATACAATATTTCATACAATATAGAACTCCAGGCACCAATGGAGTTCTGTGGTATTGAAATTGTTCCACTACAGAACCAACCTTTTTTAGCTTAAAAGGATGACTAATTGGAAAGAATTCCTGAACAGATACAAGCTGCTTGAAATTTTCTAAGAATTCAGCAGACAACGTATGATTTGCTTATGATGCTGAGTAATTATTTACAGGGAACATTAACAAATGGACGAGAAATAGCTGTCAAGAGGCTCTCTAAGAATTCACGACAAGGACTTGATGAGTTCAAAAATGAAGTCAAACATATCGTGAAACTTCAGCACCGGAATCTCGTGAGGCTTCTTGGATGCTGCATCGAAAGGGATGAAAAAATGTTGGTCTACGAGCTTTTGCCTAATAAAAGCTTGGACTTCTACATTTTTGGTATGAATCTCACAAAACTTTACAAAAAGCTATTCCAATGTTTCAAATTGAGCACTACTGAGCTTCCATAATGGATTTGACATCAATTGTTTAGTCATCTATTGAGCATCGTCCAAAGCCCTTCGGAAGGTTGTTTTGTAGGGGAAGATTTCTCCACTTTCATGCTGACAAATTCTGCCATATATGTATATGTAATTGTAACTCAAAATTCACTGATCGTAACTTATCATCTCCTTTTTTCTTGTTCCTTCGCCAACATTTATGAATCTGATAAGAGATGTAATGGATTGACTTGAGAAGATGAAACTCGAAGCTTGCTACTAGATTGGCCTAAGCGCTACAACATCATCAACGGGATTGCTCGAGGACTCCTTTATCTTCACCAAGATTCGAGACTAAGAATAATCCACAGAGATCTGAAAACCAGCAATATTTTGTTGGATTACGAAATGAATCCAAAAATCTCAGACTTTGGCCTGGCTAGAAGTTTTGGAGAAAATGAAACTGAAGCCAATACTAATAAAGTGGCTGGAACGTAGTGAGTGTCTTCATCTCCATCATACGCATTTTGTCTTCATAGTCTGCAAATGGAACTTAAAATTCTATGAATACATGCAGTGGTTACATATCTCCAGAGTACGCAAATTATGGGCTCTACTCGCTAAAATCAGACGTCTTCAGCTTTGGAGTATTGGTGCTAGAGATAGTGGGTGGCTGTAGGAACAGAGGATTCCGTCATCCAGATCACCACCTCAACCTTATTCGGCATGTAGGCCTCAAAGCTATGTTACTTATTATCTTTAATTTCAATATATTATTGAGTACTTTTTTCAGAAACCAGATGCCTGCACATTTTTAATGAGACCTGAACACTTTAAATCTTCAATGTGTTATTTAGTGACAGCATGATTTTGTTTATCAGGCATGGAGACTGTTCAAACAAGGTAGGCCTCTGGAACTGGCTGCGGGATCAAAAGTTGAAACACCCTATTTATCTGAAGTGCTACGTTCAATTCACGTGGGGCTATTGTGTGTGCAAGAAAATCCAGAAGATAGACCAAACATGTCATATGTGGTTTTGATGTTGGGCAATGAAGATGAATTGCCTCAGCCTGAACAACCAGGATTTTTCACTGAAAGGGATCTTGTTGAAGCAAGCTATTCATCGAGCGAGAGCAAACCACCTTCGGCAAACGTATGCTCAGTTTCAGTGTTAGAGGCAAGATAGATTACTTGTATTTTTATTCTTATGAAAACTTGTGTGCTCGTTATGCGTGGTCTTGATGTTTGTGATCGTGTGCGCATAAAAACTCTGCTGAATGTTTAATTTCTAGGAAATTATTAACATTTTTCTGTGAGAAAAAAAAAAAAAAAAGGAAAGCTGAGAAGTTAACATTTAATCCAAATACAAATACAATGGGGAGGGACTTAAGCAAACTGGGCTCTGGGCTCGGCTTGGTTGACGCCTGGACTTATATATATTGTAAACTAATTTTTTGTATTACAAAATATTATTTTATCCCAACTTAAATTTGAACTTGGGTTTGGCTCATAAAGAATTGCCAGTTCAGTCCATGAATGGTAAAACTAATTAGTTTTCTTCTAGAAGAATTTTTGTAAATCTAAACAGTTTTTCCCGCTCAAAAAACATGTAATTTAAAATTACAAATGTTTAGGTTTAATTCAAATTTTATAAAAGGTAATCAAAGCTAAGAAGAGAATTTTATCAACTTTTGGTTCCTAAAATTGTCTATAAAAAGGATTGAAGAAGAATGTTTTCAAGTTGGTTTTTTTACACTATTTGGATAGATTTTTCTATAGAATTTAACATTTTTCTTCACATATTTTGCATCTTAAATCTTCAGGTTTTTTAATCTTTATTTTTTTATTTTTCTCATAATCTAGAGCGTTATTTCAATCCATGTAGAAAGATATTAAGTATAATTCATTTGTGGTAGATTTTTCTATAGAATTTAATATTTTTCTTCACATATTTTGCATTTTAAATCTTCAGATTTTTTAATCTTTATTTTTTTATTTTCCAAAGTATTATTTCAATCCATATAGAAAGATATTAAGTATAATTCATTTGTATCTGTTGAACATTGTTTATAAGTGCACCTAAGGGAGATGGTGTTGTTGAAATCCTGTGAGGTTTATTGAAGTGAGTTTTTTTTGCACAATGTGAGGAGCTATAAAACTTTAAGGATAAATGATTTTAACGTTGACAAAAAAAAATTGAGATTGGTTATATTTTAAAATTTTCAACAAGTAATTACTTTAAATTGGTTTTGTGTAAGTATATTTTTTTATACAAATTTAGTATACATACTAGGATTGTATTTTCATATCTTATGCAAGTCTACATATTGACTTAATATACATGCTATCTTTTTTTATTCCACGGTTACCATGTTCTTGATAGATCTTAAAATCCATACACACATCGATCCATATCTTACGCAAGTCTACATATTGACTTAATATGCATGCTATCTTTTTTTTATTCCACAGTTACCATGTTCTTGTTAGATCTTAAAATCCATACACACATCGATAACAATAAATTTAACGTAATATTTGGGAGTTCCTTGAATTTCATTAGATAGATCTAGAGTTGTATCATTTCCATGTGAATTATGTGACCAAGTGCTTATAAATAGAGGCAAAGCTAGAGGGAGGTTAATAGGGGCCTTAAGCCATACAAAAGTCTTAAGATTTTATAACTAGATTAAATTACTTTAAAATAAAAAACAAAAAGAAAAATATTATCATTTTTCATTAAAGATATAAATCTGTAATTAATAATAATTTAGATTTTGCATCTTTCTTCGTGAGTGTGTGAGGGTGAGTTTTTTCTCTTATATTAGTTTTCTAACTAACTAAATTAACTTATTAAAGAATAATTGTTTATATATTGTCATCCTATACTTATTATTCACTAGGGTAATCAGATTCTAATAGTATTGGTATTTTTGTTAAAAGTTATCTATGTGCCACATTTTCAAATCTAATTTCTTGACTTTCTAGAAGTCGTATTGTTTTCATATAAGTTATGTCACCAAGTTCTCACAAGCAGAGGCAGAGCTAGGGGGAGTTTAGTTGGGGCTAAGCCCTTGCAAAAGCCTTAAGATTTTATAACTAGATCCAACTCTATTATATATATATATATATATATATATAAAAGGAAAATGTTGTCTTTTTCCATAAGAGATACAAATCCCTAGTTGAAAAGACAATAGCCGCACCAGCAACCTAAAATCCTTCCTTCCTCTATTATTTTCCCTCACCACCAAAATCCTTCAATTGAGACTGCCTAAAATTCTCCCTGCTTTTTTCTAAGCCACAACAAAGAATTTCAATTCAATTTTGGTTTATTTTCAATTTTTGGCAAGTTAACTTCTCATTTTTACTTCTCTTCACACAGGTTTCAACAAAAAATTTACAAGTAGATTATAGAAGGAGCTCCATAGGTTTACTGTTAATTTTTCTGTCGTTTTCATTGTGTATAGCTTATAAATTGAGTTTCTCAATTTTCTTTCTTAGGTCTGATCCGGACAATGCACCCTTTCTTTTCATATAATATGATTTTTTAGTATATAATAATGCCCGTTACAATCACTGAAGCCTTATTTTCTCTTATTTATCAACTCTTTCTCAACCCTTTTACCTGAACTGCAATGCAATCTATTATTATTAATATGATATAAATTTTTCTATGAATGTTATTGATATTGTTATATTTATTTAATAAAACTATTAAAAATGTTTAAATTTTTTGTTATTTTGTTAAGATATACCTACAACAATTTTGATGGTGATCCACTATAACAAATAATAATAATAAAACACTATTGCTTTCATACCAATGGTATAATAATAATTATTTTTTAAAGTATTTTTTATTTAAAAATGTAATAAAATGATATATTTAAAAAAAAAAATATTTTTAAAATAGCACATCAAAATAATCCAAAGTATAAAAAATAATTTTAAGTAAAAAATTTAAAATTTCAAAAACTGAAAAGAAGTTATTTTAAAGTTGTACAGTGCGAGTGAAGTAAAGGAATATATCTATTAAAATTGAAAACTCAATAAAATATCTAGGGAGTGAATCTTCTCAACAAATGAGTTGGAAACACAGATTTTCTGCATTATATACTTTAATCTTACTATTATAGTATGATTAAAGGGAGATTCTGTGCATAATAATCATCCCATTGATTATATCAATTAGGCAAATTAGCTTTAATAAAAAAGAATTGACAAAAAACTTTACTCAGCATTTGCAAAACATAGTCAAATCTACCAATTGGGCTAGATTGCATTAAATTATAAGATGTTTAACAAATAAAAACAAATTAATGTTTATAAAATAAAAACAAAACCATAATCTTTTTCGAGAATATAATCTGGAATTAATGTTTATAAAATAAAAAGATGGTTTCAAAAATTAAAAAAATAAAAGATGCAAGAAATTAAAAGTTTAAAAAATAATTAATCATTAAAAAATTTTAAAACATAAAAAAAGTAATTAAATATTTTACTGAATCTTACTTTTTTATATTGCTAAAAACTAATTAACATAGTTATTCTTTTTGTTTTTATTCTCTATTGAGTAGTTTTTTTAATTGATAAATCACCATCCATTCTATTGCTACCATCTCCTACTATTGTTATCACCTATTACTACCATTATCTCTTTATAAATATCAATAGAGAATTTTTATAACACAAAAATGTTTCATTAAAATTTAAAAAATGAAAGTTTGACTAATACATTAATTATGTACCACATAAAATAAAACACAATGAACTAAATAAAAATAAACCCGTGCTTGAAAAATAGATGCATTATTAAATCTTTTATCAAATTTTAAATAAATAATTTATCCTAATGAAATCGAAAATGTTCTGAATCCCACAAATAATTGATCCTAATAAATAACCTATTCTTTTATCTTTTGTAGTTTTTTTCATGCTAAAATTAATATAAATACTTTTTTATAGTTTGAATTTTTTTTCTATTCTAGTTTAATTCCAATTTGGAGTATAACCATAAAAATATATTTTTAAAATAATTTAAAAGTAGGATAGAACTCTAATAGACGTAGGATATTCTTAATTCAATTAAGACAGATATAAAAAATTTATAAATTATAATTTTTTTCATGCAGTCCAATGAAAATATCACAACTAGACATATGTTTTTTTATTTATTTATAGAGTGGTTAGTTACTATGAAATTCCTTTTTTTTTTTCAGCCTTTTTATGATCCTAAATTTACATGGACATATAGAAAAGACAGATAAATGACTCCTTAAGCTTATAGGGCCGTAATTCAGAGTCCACTATTAAAATAATAATTATTTTTCGAAAATATTTTAAAAATAAATAAATAAACAGCTATAAATGAATGTACCGCGGATCAGTCTTCCCTTGAAGTCTCCAGCACCGACTGCTCTTGGCCTCTTTCACTTGACAAGGAATAGGCTTCGCTCCACTAGCCTTGATTGGTGGATGGAAGCACCGACGACAGTCCGGTGGTATGCCACTTCCATGATTCCTTAAGCGTATAGGGTCGTAATTCGGAGTCCACTAGCCTCAATTTTCAAAGTAAATGATTCCTTAAGCTTGATGTTTTAAGTCTTAAAGTAACGTCAACCATTTTTGGAGCAAAAGTTCCCAGAGTCTGCAAGAATTAGTTCGCCCAATTACTATTCCTTCATGTATTTGTCATCATTTTAATTCATAGAAACACATATCATCAAGTCAAAGATTCGAATAAAAAACCTTTCTTCTTCCTTTATCAATGGCCGGCCACACACTTCCTTAGGAACTATTTTTTTAAAAAGAAATTTCTTATTATTTCAACTCTATTCTATGTCACAAACATCAATTGAATGCAATTTTGCATCACCCAAAAATTCATCATGAATTCTAATCTCAATTTGATGAAAAATTCAATGGAAATTCAGCAAGAACTTGTTAAATGGACATTGGAACACCTTATCAAAGAGTAATCTAAGCTCCAATTGCTAACCAATCAAGGATTTCCACCTCTTCTTTCTTGCTTGTTGTTGCCACCACTTTCTCCTCACTCTATTCCCAAATTTCTTCTCTAAACACTTTAAATCTAAAGGATTTTGTTGCCATTTAGTATCTCTAACTCTTTTCTTTTTCATTGTATTTCTCTAGATTTTCTCAAGAATTTTTAAATAAAATGGAGTTTTTTCCCTCTCTTCCTTCTTTATTCTCCATGGCCGGCTGCAACAAGCCTGATATAGGCAACAATTTTTTAAATTCTCACTATGTCCCTTTAAATAATAATTTTTATAGTTATCGGGTATTATTTCTGCCTTCCCGATATATTTTTAATATCAATTCTCAACAGGCAATGTTGAATTTACAGAAATATGGCAGCTTTTTACACAATATTTCATACTAACACTTAAATTAGCGATTGCAATGTTTTCTGCTCGCATAGTTGTTTCGCTCTTTTTCCCTCTCATACGGTGGTGTTTAAAGCTGGAATCGTGACCTGAAAAGCTTTTGTTTTGGAATCAACATAGAACATTCTTGCAGATTGCATTACATATGCAAATTACTGATTCCACTTGCATTATAAATCAGACAAAGCAATTACAATCCTATTTATACTAAATAAAAAAATAAAATTAAAACAAAATATTCTCTTCCAATAAGAACACTGGAAAAGCCTAATAATATTTAATAGTAAAATAAAAATAAAAAATAATTTTTTAAAATGAAAAAATAAAGATAATTAAAGAAATATTTACTTTTTTCAAACAAAATCTCGCATCATTTTATAGCTAGGGTGGCCAATTCATTCAAAAACTTTCTTTTTCTTTGGTTCCAACGTTTCCTCCTCATCACCTCCCTTTCTTATGGTGCAAATTGATGAAATAATGGAGAAAGAATGTCATAGACACTATAAAACAAAATGGGGTGGATTACTTCTAATTCTTTGATTTTGTATTTAACTACCCTTAGTTCAAGTTTTTAATTCATTACCAGAAAATTATCAAACACAAATAAAAATACAAATGCTAATAGAAAAAAACCTATCAGTAAATTATAATGATATATACAAGCATAATATTTTTATTTGTATTCATTGATAAAAAATATATGTCGGTAAATACCAAGAAAATTATATATATTTACAAATGAAGGAATGAAAAAAAAAATTATGTTTCATTATTACAAACAAAGTTATCAAGAAAATATGTCTATCAATGATATTTGTTGGTGAATTTATCAATAATACTTAAGTTATAACCTCACAAATGATGCCCCCTCCCTCCCCCCTCATTTCTTGTTTTTCTTCCCTTTTATTTTGTAAAAAACAACATACAACACCCCATATTTTATTACAAATCAAGTTTTTATCATTATAAATTCAACCATTCCAACACTTAGTCTATCAGTATCTCAATTCTAGTTCAATTGTTTTTTTAAGACTCACCACATCAAGGAAGCAAAACTACCATTTTTTTTTTGTTGTAATCCATTTTTAAAATGTTAATTTTTTTGACATTTTGATGTAGTATATATAGTTTGTTTATGTGTTTATTTGTTTTATAACTTTTTTTCAATAAAAATTTGTTAAATGAATGGATGATTTGTACATG
>NW_011501461.1:16494-18314 GCF_000495115.2 Populus euphratica | reverse complement strand
TAAACACTTTAAATCTAAAGGATTTTGTTGCCATTTAGTATCTCTAACTCTTTTCTTTTTCATTGTATTTCTCTAGATTTTTAAATAAAATGGAGTTTTTTCCCTCTCTTCCTTCTTTATTCTCCATGGCCGGCTGCAACAAGCCTGATATAGGCAACAATTTTTTAAATTCTCACTATGTCCCTTTAAATAATAATTTTTATAGTTATCGGGTATTATTTCTGCCTTCCCGATATATTTTTAATATCAATTCTCAACAGGCAATGTTGAATTTACAGAAATATGACAGCTTTTTACACAATATTTCATACTAACACTTAAATTAGCGATTGCAATGTTTTCTGCTCGCATAGTTGTTTCGCTCTTTTTCCCTCTCATGCGGTGGTGTTTAAAGCTGGAATCGTGACCTGAAAAGCTTTTGTTTTGGAATCAACATAGAACATTCTTGCAGATTGCATTACATATGCAAATTACTGATCCCACTTGCATTATAAATCAGACAAAGCAATTATAGTCCTATTTATACTAAATAAAAAAATTAAAATTAAAACAAAATATTCTCTTCCAATAAGAACACTGGAAAAGCCTAATAATATTTAATAGTAAAATAAAAATAAAAAATAATTTTTTAAAATGAAAAAATAAAGATAATTAAAGAAATATTTACTTTTTTCAAACAAAATCTCGCATCATTTTATAGCTAGGGTGGCCAATTCATTCAAAAACTTTCTTTTTCTTTGGTTCCAACGTTTCCTCCTCATCACCTCCCTTTCTTATGGTGCAAATTGATGAAATAATGGAGAAAGAATGTCATAGACACTATAAAACAAAATGGGGTGGATTACTTCTAATTCTTTGATTTTGTATTTAACTACCCTTAGTTCAAGTTTTTAATTCATTACCAGAAAATTATCAAACACAAATAAAAATACAAATGCTAATAGAAAAAAACCTATCAGTAAATTATAATGATATATACAAGCATAATATTTTTATTTTTATTCATTGATAAAAAATATATGTCGGTAAATACCAAGAAAATTATATATATTTGCAAATGAAGGAATGAAAAAAAAATTATGTTTCATTATTACAAACAAAGTTATCAAGAAAATATGTCTATCAATGATATTTGTTGGTGAATTTATCAATAATACTTAAGTTATAACCTCACAAATGATGCCCCCTCCCTCCCCCCTCATTTCTTGTTTTTCTTCCCTTTTATTTTGTAAAAAACAACACACAACACCCCATATTTTATTACAAATCAAATTTTTATCATTATAAATTCAACCATTCCAACACTTAGTCTATCAGTATCTCAATTCTGGTTCAATTGTTTTTTTAAGACTCACCACATCAAGGAAGCAAAACTACCATTTTTTTTTTGTTGTAATCCATTTTTAAAATGTTAATTTTTTTGACATTTTGATGTAGTATATATAGTTTGTTTATGTGTTTATTTGTTTTATAACTTTTTTTCAATAAAAATTTGTTAAATGAATGGATGATTTGTACATGCTAGGGTTTGTTTGACATTTTAAAAATTTATATTTGTTTGTCATTTCATAAAATCTAAAATGTTCTCAATCACATCAATAATTCATCCTAACAAATAACCTATTCTTTTATCTTTTGTAGTTTTTTTCATACTACAATTAATATAAATACTTTTTTATACTTTGAATTTTTTTTCTATTCTAGTTTAATTTCAATTTAGAGTATAACCATAAAAATATATTTTTAAAATAATTTAAAACTAGGATAGAACTCTAATAGACGTAGGATATTCTTAATTCAATTAAGATAGATTTAAAAAA
>NW_011501461.1:0-16120 GCF_000495115.2 Populus euphratica | reverse complement strand
TTGACCGGACACACGCTTCCTTAGGAGCTATTTTTTTTTATAAAAAAATTCTTATTATTTCAATTTATTTCAACTCTATTCTATGTCACAAACATCAATTGAATGCAATTTTGCATCACCCAAAAATTCATCATGAATTCTAATCTCAATTTGATGAAAAATTCAATGGAAATTCAGCAAGAACTTATTAAATGGACATATTGGAATTTCTTGTCTAAACACTTTAAATCTAAAGGATTTTGTTGCCATTTAGTATCTCTAACTCTTTTCTTTTTCATTGTATTTCTCTAGATTTTTAAATAAAATGGAGTTTTTTCCCTCTCCATGGCGGGCTGCAACAAGCCTTATATAGGCAACAATTTTTTAAATTCTCAACAGGCAATGTTGAATTTACAGAAATATGACAGCTTTTTACACAATATTTCATACTAACACTTAAATTAGCGATTGCAATGTTTTCTGCTCGCATAGTTGTTTCGCTCTTTTTCCCTCTCATGCGGTGGTGTTTAAAGCTGGAATCGTGACCTGAAAAGCTTTTGTTTTGGAATCAACATAGAACATTCTTGCAGATTGCATTACATATGCAAATTACTGATTCCACTTGCATTATAAATCAGACAAAGCAATTACAATCCTATTTATACTAAATAAAAAAATAAAATTAAAACAAAATATTCTCTTCCAATAAGAACACTGGAAAAGCCTGATAATATTTAATAGTAAAATAAAAATAAAAAATAATTTTTTAAAATGAAAAAATAAAGATAATTAAAGAAATATTTACTTTTTTCAAACAAAATCTCGCATCATTTTATAGCTAGGGTGGCCAATTCATTCAAAAACTTTCTTTTTCTTTGGTTCCAACGTTTCCTCCTCATCACCTCCCTTTCTTATGGTGCAAATTGATGAAATAATGGAGAAAGAATGTCATAGACACACTATAAAACAAAATGGGGTGGATTACTTCTAATTCTTTGATTTTGTATTTAACTACCCTTAGTTTTGCAAGTTTTTGATTCAATAACAGAAAATTATCAAACACAAATGAAAATGCAATACTTAGTCCGTCAGTATCTCAATTATGGTTCAATTATTTTTTTAAGACTCACCGTATCAAGTAAGCAAAACTACCTTTTTTTTTTTTTTATAATTCATTTTTAAAATGTTATTTTTTTTTATATTTTGATGCAGTATATATAATTTGTTTATATGTTTATTTGTTTTATAGCCTGTCAGTATCTCAATTATGGTTCAATTTTTTTTTAAGACTCACCACATCAAGTAAGCAAAATTATCTTTTTTTTTTGTAGTCCATTTTTAAAATGTTATTATTTTTTTTATATTTTAATACAGTATATATAGTTTGTTTATATGTTTATTTGTTTTATAGCTTTTTTTCAATAGAAACTTATTAAATGAATAGATGATTTGTAATTTTAGAGTTTGTTTGAGATTTTAAAAATTTATATTTGTTTGTCATTTTATGAAATTGAGTCTAATTTTGTAATCAAGATGTTTTATAATAAAATAAATAATAGCTTGTTTAATAGATACATTTCACATTTTCTCAATTTTATTGTTATATTGAAAGTTTTGGTAAATTTGGAGGAATTTAATTTTTAAAAAAAATTAATAATGATTTAAAGGTATTTTTAAAATAAATTGAATAAGTTTGAGTTAAACCAATGATAACTAATTAGTTGGGTACCGATAAGCTGTTTAATTCATATTATTAATTAATACATATTGTCATTAAGATTTTTCATGGCCGAATGCAACAAGCCTTATATAGGTAACAATTTGTCAAATTCCCACAATGTCCCTTCAAGTAATAATTTTTATAGTTATCGGGTATTATTTCCACCATTCCAGTATATTTTTAATATCGATTTTCAACAAACAATGTCAAAATTCATTAATTTATACCTCAATACATTTCTTTCCTTATGAAGCACTTCTATTTAAATTTAATTCACATTTTGAACTTTTTATTTTATTTTTCTAGTATTTTTTCTACTTCTATTTAAAAAATTTATTTGCTAAGCATTTTTCTAAATTTCAAAGGTCCATATCCCTTCCCTTACTACAAGTATCAAATCTCCAATTTTCATATTTTGTTTGCTTAATTTTCTTATACACTTCCTTTAGAAATGTTATGGAACTCTTAAGTTGTATCATGTTTACATTTCTTAACCAACATTACAAGCGATGATTTCAGATTAATTTTTGTATCAAATCCCCAATTTTCATATTTTATTTGCTCAATTTCATTATACACTTCCTTTAGAAATGTTATGGAACTCTTAAGTTGTATCATGTTTACATTTCTTAACCAACATTACAAGCGATGATTTCAGATTAATTTTTGTATCAAATCCCCAATTTTCATATTTTATTTGCTCAATTTCATTATACACTTCCTTTAGAAATGTTATGAAACTCTTGAGTTGTACCGTGTTTAAATTTCTTAAACAACTTACAAGCGATGATTTCAAATCAATTTTTATATCATTATATATCAAAATGTGTACATTGTTCATTTTTTTCTTCAATTTTACGCCAAATTAACACTTGGGGTTTACATATTGTGTTTTTCCCTTCATAAAAATTAATCATGCCAAACACTTCTTTATTGAAAAATGGGTTCAATCTTGCCACGTGAGCTAGGCTTTCTAACCCAAAGATCCAAACTCATAAATACGACCCAAAATGAAAAACAATAAAGATCAAAGTGGAAAAATATTTGAATTCATACATTGTTTTGATTGATTTCAATCCCCAAACTTACATGTTTTTTTCACTTTGGTATTTTATTTTGAGATTCTTTGATTTGGCTCTTATTTGACTCTTGAACTTCTTTTTTTTTTTGTCATTTTACCCCTTATTTCATCCAATTAAGCTTGTAAAAATTAAATCTAGTCCTCCAAAATTTTAATCTTATCAACTAAACTCAAATTAATCTTCCAAACTTAAATTTCACAAATTAAGTCATTAATAAAATTAATTTGACCCATTAAAAGTCTAATTAAGTCCTTGAACTTAATTATTTATTTTAATTTCATCCTAAATTAATTTATAAACTTAAGTAAACCTTTAATTATAGCTATAATTAAATCAAATCAGTCTAGTAAAAATCTAACTAAGTCCTTAGAATTATTTTCATGTAAATTCATTCAATTTTTTAAGTTAACCTTTCATTTGCACTACTTTTCACATTTAGATCCTTCAATGGTGCAATCAAGTTTCTCAATGTTAAAGATCCAATTTGATCCCTCCATCTCTTATTTATGCATGTATATCATTCTTTGACTTGTTCTTGCCAACCAAGTCACTTGTCTTCATGTATTTATTTTATTTTTCAATTTTTTTTTTATTTTTATTTAAAAGAAAAGGATAGTTATGACACATAATTCTAATTGAAAACCATTATAGGTAAGTGACCCAACTTACATACAAGTCAATACTTATTCTTCTCTTATTATTAAAAATTATTATGCCTCGTAGTCAGCATATAATACTAACTCCTTACAAATCAAATAATTCTCCCACTTCTTAAGAGTTTAAAAAACAACACAAAACTCCTTTTCGTTTGTGGACCACTTTAACATAGCATCACTTAACTTCTCATTAAAAAATACCACGAGTCTCTTCTCTTGGGATAGAAATCCATCAATCCTGACACCATAAGTATTACATTTGACCTTAAACAACTTGTCAAAATCTGAAAGTGCCAAAACCAGAGCATTGCTTAGTTTTTCTTTTTTCAAAACCAAGTTGTTTTTTTTGTCTCTTCTCTTGAATCAAATTTTTCCTTTCTTCATGTATCTAGTAATGAGAGCCACAATATTACTAAAATTTCAAATGAATTGTTGATAGAAAGTAGCTAACCCATGGAAACTATGAACCTCATTAACCAACAACATAAATGTTAATTGCTTCACGAATGATTTTTTTTTTTTCTTGTTCATCCACTAATGTGATGTGGCAAGCCAATGATAATGAGTGATTCTAAGTTGTCAGAAGTGAGTCTACCATAAGTAGATGAAGATCTGCTTTAGACAAATTATATCGATGGCCTGGTAAAAACATTTATGTACTAGTGGGACAGGTCAAGGCTTAAAAGAAGGTTTGGTCATGCTAGGCCAAAATAATAGTTCAAAAGAGTTAGAACCTTTAATCCAATTGTTGAATCACACTTAAATTTTTATAAGAGTTTTTTTAGGTTGTTTTCTATACAGTAGCCATTGTGTCACGACGCGAACCATGAGTCTTTAGATATAAAAAATATCATTAAGGCCCTTGGTTATGGAATTTTTTGTGTTTTTCCTTCTTATTTTAAGATTTCTTGCTTATTTTGGATTTTATGCTTCTTTTCTTTGTAATTTTAGATTCTATTTTTGTTTTCTAGTTAAGGTAGGGTTTTTGGTCTATTTAAGGCTTTGTGAACCTTTTTGTGATGCAGACTTCATTATCATTATTTTTAGAGTAAATTTGTGAATTTGGAGCTCACACTTGCAAGTCATTTCAACCATTTAAAATATTATATGTTCTTTATTTAATTGTTGTCTTTAGCTTATGCCTACATTATAATGCCTTTATAACCATTGCATGAATTTGTCTAGTTTCTCGTACCTCTGTGATACGACCAAAAGATTGATGTCTTCTCCGGAATGTAGGAGTGTCGAAGTAATAAATAACCTGGCAAGATCAAGTCAAACCACAAGGAGGTTAACTATATAAATTATAAATAATAATAATGATGATGATGATGATGACGGTGATGATGATGAGTTTAAGAGAACTTTGAGATATAATATTAATGTAAGGATTAAATAAGGATAAAATAATTGTCAATATTAGAGGATCCACTAATGGTATTTTAAACAACTATAGTATAAACTCTTTTTATTACTCAACTGAAAATCACATACAAAGAAGGTTTCATTTAGATTATAAATTGTTAACATGATTACATTAGTTATCTTATTCGAATAATGTTAATACTTGTAAATGTTGTCAGGTATGCATAATTATAATTTATGTTAATAACAAATCAACTTTCTTTCATAGCATATATGTCGGTTATATCATACGGTTGGGCTATAAAAGTGTTGAATATTTGTTGTTCCAAGGGTTATACAATATATATATATAGATTAACCATTTAACAAGCAAAGTATTAAGAGTGAATAAGATAACAAATATAAAATATGTTAGTGCCAAGCTGGGATAGGTTGTTAACACCCTCCCGCAAACTTTGTCAGGGCTGGAGGCAAAGTTTGTTGTGGAAATATTGAAGAGCTGCTTTTGATAGAGGTTTGATGAAGAGGTTGGCCACTTGATTACCTGAGGAGATATGTTGAGTGACAAGCAATCCACAAGCAACACTTCGTGCACAAAATGATAATCCAACTAGATATGTTTGCTCCGGGCATGAATACCGGATTTACTATCATGTGAAGTGCACTTAGATTGTCGTAGTAAAGTATGGGAGGAGATGATAATATGATGCAAAGATCTTTGAGAATGAAAGCTAGCCATGTGAGTTCTACCCCTGTGTTAACCATTGCGCGATATTCTACTTCTGTGCTTGACCGGGAAATTATGTGCTGTTTTTTTAGACACCATGAGATAAGATTTCCTCCAAAGAATGTATAATAGCCAATAATGGATCGTCTCGTTGTAGTGCACCCCACCCAATCTACATCTAAGAAAGCAAATAGATCAAGTGTAGTGTGCAATGAAGAATGTAATCCCATTTTAATTATTCCTTTGACGTATCATAAAATGCATCGAACCGTTTTTAAATGCATCATTGTGGGAGCATGCATGATTTGTGATATATAATTAACACTAAATGATAGATTAGGATGAGTTAGTATATGTTCCTTTGACGTATCGTAAAATGCATCGAACTGTTTTTAAATGCGTCATTGTGGGAGCATGTATGATTTGTGATATATAATTAACAGTAAATGATAGATTAGGATGAGTTAGTATAAGATATTGTAAAGCTCCAACAATTCCTTGATAGTAACTTGGGTCTTCCATGAGAATATCATTAGAAGATATTTTTGTTTTAGCTTCAAGAGGAGTACTCATTAGTTTACAATCAACCACATTTGATTGTTCAAGTATCATCAATGCATAATGTGACTGGGATAGATAGATGAAGGCCACTTGTTGTTGGCATGATTTCCATTCCAAGAAAGTGGTGTATAGGTCTCAAGTCTTTCATTGCGAATTCAATGCTTAGCAATATAACAAAATTGGATACCAGTGTTGGAGTTGATCCTGTGAGTAGCATGTTATTTACATAAAGGAGAAAAATCAATAAGCCATAGTTTGAATGGAGAACAAACAATGAAGGGTCAGATAAACTACATAAAAAACCATATTTAAGAAGAAATGCATTGAAACGGTCAAACCAAGCACGTGGTACTTATTTTAGGCCATAAAGAGCTCTTTGTAGTTTACAGACATGTGTTGGATGTTGAGAGTCTGCCATTCTTGGTGGTTGTTGCATGTAAAGATCTTTAGAATTAAACCATGCAAGAAAGCATTTTTTATATCCAATTGCTGAATGGGCTACTTCTAAACAAGAGCTATAGTAATTATCATGTGTATTGTTCCTGGTTTGATAACTAGAGAAAAGGTTTCGGTGTAGTCTACTCCATCAATTTGATGATACCTTTTTGCAACTAAATGTGCTTTGAGTCAATCTAGAGAACCATTTGGTTTGAGCTTTGATTTAAACACCCATTTGGAACTAATGACATTTATCTTTGGTGTTCGTGGAACCAATTTCCAGGTCTCATTTGGATATAGTGCTGCTAGCTCTCCCTCCATTGTTGCCTTCCAACTAAGATGTGCTAGTGCAACTTTAATATTTTGAGGCTCACAGGGTATATTAGTTGAGGTGCTAGTGGTTAAAGCATATTTGGGATTTGACTTTACTATACCCTGTTTAGACCGTGTGACCATGGAATGAACTAGCGGTGTTGATGAACCAAGATTTTAAGAGGAGGAATTTGGTGTTTCACTGACAATCAGAGGAGGAATTTCTTGTGCTGACCTGATTTTAGATCCACTGACCATGGAATGATCCAACGGTGCTGAAGGACTAAGATTTTATAGGGAGGATTCTAGTTTTTCACTAACAATTAGAGGAGGAATTTCTTGTGCTGACCCATGAGACTTTTGACACCCTTGTGATAGAGATATGTCTGGTGAAATTGTGTTATGAGCAAACCCATTATCAGCATTAACCTCTAAATTGGTCTGTGACTTAACAATAGGATATTGCTGGTGTGACTCTATGGGATTTGTAGATGGGGAGAAATTTTATAGAGAACTAATGTCATTTGTTAGTAACAAGCTTTGACATGGGGGTGAGGCATAGTCTGTAATTGCTCCTACAGAGGAAGAGACGTTAGTATATGGTAACCAAGAATCAAAAATACTAATTTCTAGCAGTTGATTGGTTGTCTTATAAGATTTGTTTATAGGCTTATATGAAAAAATTAATTCATCAAAGACAACATGACGAGAGATGAAATTTTTTTTACTTGTTCAATGAAAACAGTTAAAAGCCTTATGTTTTTCACTGTAACCTATAAAAATACATGGAAGTGTTTTTGGATTAAATTTGTGTTTTTGTATATCCCAAGTGTAGGGAAATCATTTAGATCCAAATTCTCTGAGTAAGGAGTAATTTGGGTGTGTCCCATGAAGTGCAAAATATGGTGTTTTGAAGTTGAGAGTACAGAAAGGTAAGCAATTCATAAGATATAATGTCGTGGTGAAGGCCTCTATCCATAAGAATAACGGTACTTCACTGTGAAATAACATAGTCATTTATAATTCTCTTATGGTCCTATGGCGCCTCTCAACTATATCAATTTGCTCAGAAGTATACGATGATGACATTTGATGAACAATACTTGTAGAAAGAAAATGAATCAGTAGTTTTGAATTGATGAACTCACCACCTTTATCTAAATGAAAGATTTTAATTTGCTTGTTAATAGGGAATAATCTAAGTATACTTAGAAAAATCATCTATTAAACAAGCATAATATTTAAATTTTACAATTGATAAAACAAGGGCAGGTCCCCACAAATTATAATGAATCTTTTCAAAGATACCAATACTTGAATGTTCTGATTTAGAAAAAGGTAAACGACTAAGTTTTCCTAATTGATAACTATCACACAGATGTAATTTTATTATCCCTACGACATCAATTAGTTCTTTATTTTTTAGCATTTGTAATGCTGAAGACTGTGGGTGGCCTAGACATTGATGCCAAACTTCTGCTGTGCTTGATTTGAACCGATGAGAGAAATACAATTCTAGTGAAGTAGGTAATACGTAGACATCACCCTTGCGGTTCTCTATTATCACTTCTTGTCCTGTTCTTATTTCTTAACACAAAAATCAACATTAGAAAACTCACAATTAATAGGAAATTGATTAGTTAGCTGGCTTATGAAAAGTAAATTTTTTGTTAAGTTTGGAACCACTAGAACATCACTGAGAGGTAAGGTAGATGCCTTTTGTTTTATATAAGTATCACTAATTGCAAGAATTGGCATGGAAGACCCATCTCTGATTAGCACATAGTTAGCACTAGAGTATTTACGAATGTTTGTTAACATACCTGGCTTACCTGTCATATGGTTGGAAGCTCTAGTGTACATTGTCCATTTGGTGTCACCAATGATGGTGTCCAAAGTAAGTGTGCTACAAGTGCTTATGGAATCTCATCTTGTTGAGTAGGTTTCTTTGGCACCCATCAACATATTTTAGCAACATGGCCTGTCATCCAACAATATTGATGTTGTTGATCATGGTATTTATCCCACTCTACTAGTGTCATGCAACGCTTACCCGGTGGTGGAGGTCTATGTTATGAGTTCGACGAAAAGGAGTCCCTTCGCTGTTTAGCTTGGAATCCACACCCATTAGAAGTGAATTTTTGTGAGGGTCCACGATAGCCTAAAGAGTTTGATTATGGACATTGTTGTTGTTGTCCATAAAAAGCCAATTGATGAGTGAGGCAAGGAGTTGTGATGTTTGTGTTATTGGAGAACCAATTACGCCATTGATCAAAGTTTTGGAGTTGAGAGACCAACTCAGAGTATGATGGCCTAAGGGGCTTCAACATGATTGTTGTGAATGTTTCATAAAGAGGACCAAGGCTGGTAAGAAGGTAGAAGACCTTTTCTTGGTCTGGTACAGGTTTTCCAATGACTGATAAGTTGTCACAGAGACCTTTGAAGGTTCGAGTATGTTTTGTGATTGTTGTGTTGTCTTCCTTTCAAAGGTAGGTTACTTGTGTCATAGTGTGAACTATTGTTCTTGTGAGTCTTGCGCATATGCATTTTTTAGAGCCTCCCAAATAGCATGAGCTACGTCTAGACCAATAACGAGTCTGACACTTTCCTTTGAGAGTGTTCCAATGATCCACCCTTAAAGGAGATGATCTAACTTTCACCATGCTATAAAAATTTTTGCTAATTGTGGGGTTGAATTATTTATATTGTGTATTTTGTTGGAGTGGGATCTTTATTTATGAGATGCCCGACCTGTGTATTTTGTTGGAATGGGATCTTTATGAAATGCCCAACCATTTCTTGACTCTCAACAAGAGCCAATGCTTGTTCATGTCATAAGGAGTAATTGTTTGGAGTGAGTTAAAGGCTGATAAAGTTCCCAACATTGAATGACAAGGTAGTCATTGTGGAAGAAATGAGTGAAAGATAAGAAGGAAGATGAGGAGAGGATAAGTTGCAGTATTTGCAATAGGATGTGCGTAGTATTCACAAAGGCTCTGATACCATAAAGAAAAAAATAAGCTGAGCTGACAAAGTGTTTTGCAAATGAATATTTATTTTCTGCTCTTACTTTTCAATGTAAACAACTAAGCTGTACAATTGAAGTATTTAAACTAATAAGATACAATGATTCAACTGTAAAATAAAAGGGAAATTCTATGAAATCTGGTTAATGATAGTGTCGATTTGTTGTGATGACAGCTTTATGGCAGAGGAGTTTGTTACGATGACATCTTGATAATAGGGAATTTGATAGCAGAGAATCCCTGTAAGTTTGCTAAACTACCATGCAGAATTACTGTAAGTTTGAACTTGCCAAGTTTATAGGCTTGATTGGATTTTCATCTTGGTTTGAACATATTTCTGTTACAACTCCAAGATCACTCAACCACTCTCTAGTAACTAAGGCTAGATTGTGAGAGTCTCTACCCTTTATTCTCTAAGAATCTCGTGTATTCTTATTTCTTCATCGACTTTCACAATTGTTAGTAGTGCCAGCTGTGCCAAGCTGCGATAGGTTGTTAACAATATCAAGCTTAATAAAGTCTTTTTATTTAAATATTATTGATATATTACTAATGATAAAGAAATAAGAGTAGATTCCCCACTATGGTTTGTGCTTGACCGCTTTTTATGATCGGCTTGTTTTAACTCGCAAGTGCACGAGTGTGCGATGTAGCAATTAACTCGGTAAGATCGATGTCATATCCACAGAGAGCTAGATCTGGAAATTAAGCTAGGTAACAAAAAAAAAACTCAAGAGAAATTAAATTAACAATAACTTGGTTGAAAATAATTGATGGATTTGTTTTTAAAGATGAAAAAGTGTAAATAGATTTTAAATGACAAGAAAAAGTAAGTCTTGGTCCAAATCAATTTTAATGGTGATGTATTGGTGATTTCTTCAACATATATAAGATAACTCAACCTAATATCAACGATGGTGATATTAGATCGGAATATATTACAATGAAGTTTAGAAAGATGAAGATTGATTATTGCTTAAGAATGAACAAGTACTTTCATATTAAATAAGACATTGAATCAAGCAATCTCTATACCAAAACTAAAGTTTGTGCATAAAAATTCAAGATTATAACATTACCTAAATGATTTCTAAAATTTCTTTGCAATAATAAATCATTCATGAAGAAAATGAGAAGATAAACATTAAGATTCATTCATATCCTAAAGAACTCACCTCAATCACCATCATCCTTGATTTGGATCCAAGAAAGAGATTAACCAACCATGATTATATATAAGAATACTTCAATAAACATGAAATAACTTGAATCAAACTGAAATAATAAGTTTTACAAACTAAAGAACCGAAATCTATAAAGAAGAACACAACACAATTTCAGAAAAAATTCGGACACAAATCTGACTCTAACTTTGGACAGCAATTTGACCCTCTTAGAAGCCTCCTCTCGAGATGTATATTAGAGACATATTTATAGGAAATTCTGTACCTTTCCATATCATTAAAGAACAGCTCATTTGGACACCTGAGTCAAAAGTTATGGGTAAAACACCGAAAGGTGTTTTGAAAAATCAAATCAGGACAGCTTTACAACCACTTTGGTGCTCGTTTTTTTTCCTCATTTATGAGCTATCTCTTTCTTCTTTTTGACCCAAAATAATGTAAAAATGTCCCCTCCAGCTTTCCATCCATGTGCTTGCCTTCTTGGATCAATGGATTACCTAAAATAAATCAATTGTTGTTGTGTGGACATGTAAGATTAAGGATTGTTTTTGGGCTGATTTGAAGGTTGATTTGGGGCTGAATTTAAGCATCAAATAAGTATACAAATATACCTATTATTTGGGCTAAGATTGACAATGAAACCTTGAGTGTTTAATGGTTGAATTTTGCACACAACATAAGGCAAGTTTGGGCTTGAAATAGATCATATGATATTCTTTTCTAGAATTGGAATAGAATTGATTTTTGGGACAAATTTGGAGCACTTATTTGAACCAAGATTTGCTTCAATCTTCAACTAAATGTCTCTTCAATTCTTTGTTCTGAATTTCGACGTTGAATTTCTTGAATTAATTCATTTAAGCTCCAAAAACCTATCGAAACATTAAAACAAACTTCATTACGAAAAAGCACATCAATTATGATAAAAAAAACGAAATAAAAACAATAAATACATATGTAAAATAAGAGACTTAATGACACTTTTGATGCACAATCACACCCCCCAACTTAGATTTTGCTAGTCCTCAAGCAAAACAAAACATAAAACCTTTGAAATAAAAAGAATAATAACAATCATAATTAGGCTTGATTCATCACACTTGCAGGAGCTATCATGCAAACATTGGTATCTTTAACTTAGTGTACACAATAGCAAATAAAGAAAAATAAGCATACTCACATTCTCTAAATCAAATATCCATACAAAATTTCCAAATTCAGTCATATTTATTGTGCAACCAATATAATTGATTTATATGAAAACTCAACTTGTAATCTTCCCTTCTCACCAACACAAACAAGGTAGCAAACTAGAGAAATATCTATATATTTTTTTTCTTTCTTTTTTCTTTCTTTGTTTTTTTTTTTTAAGATATGATTTATTCTTTATCTTTAAGTAGTCACTTCCCTTTTGATGCGAATACAAACATTTGTGATGAATGCACCCGGTTACTCACAAAGTCACAAACTTAAAGTGCTTTGCATACTCATATTTTAAGCTGTCGTTTGATGTAAAGATAAACATTTGTGATGAATACCCCTAGTTACTGAGCAACTCAAAACATTGGAGTAGATAGAACTTTGTACACATTTATTTATTTATTTGTGTAATAATTATTACTCTATTTACTTAAACCTTGTTTAGGACTGGATCAAAAGGGATAATCACAAGTAAAGCATCATACTCATCTTTCATGCATAATCACACAACTCACACAACTTTTACAAGGAAAGATGTACTTCAGTAATCTTAAAAAAAGTATGCTATATCTTGCTTTATAAGATATTATCTATCCCAAATTAAAGCACGCAATGTTCAACATAATAATGAATCCAAAAATGTAATGATGATCCTAAACAAGTCTTATTCACATACGAATGCAAGTTTTTTTTTTTTTTAACAAGCATGGTTATCTCAAGCATTCAACATAATGAAATATCTAAAATTAAGTTTTACGTTATCCTCAATGTAAAAGAGAAAAAGAAGAAAAGTATAAAGATTAGAAAATTGTTACTCCCCTTCTGTTTTCAAGGATGAATGTTTGATTGAATTGGGCATGAGCTGACTTTTTGCTTGATTTTTTTTTAACCTGCATATCACAACTAAAAGAAAACATTGATGTTTTTTTTTTAAGAAAAATAAAGAACCTCACACCCCCCAACTTAAAATAATGCATTGTCCCGAATGCATGAACAAGAAAATATAAGAGATGGAAGAAAGAAGAAAAAAATAAAAATGAAAAAAAATGAAAAATAAAAATAAAAATAAAATAAAAATAAAAACTCATTACTTCTGATACTACAATGGTATTGGATCTTCAAGATCCAATGTCTCAACTTCAGCCACAACGTTTTCAAGATAAGGTTTCATTCGATGACCATTTACTTTGAAAATATTTCCATTCTTGGGATTTTCTACCTCAAATGCACCATGCTCAGAGATGGATTTAATCACAAATGGACCAATCCATTTTGTCCTCAACTTCCCAGGAAAGAGATGTAATTATGAATTATACAAGAGAACCTTTTGACCAACATGAAAGGATTTTCTAAGAATATGTTTATCATGCAAAGTTTTCATCTTATGTTTTGAAATTTTTGCATTTTCAAATGCATCATTTCTCAGCTCCTCTAATTCATCCAATTGAAGCTTTCTATTTTTGCTAACCTCGTTTTCATTGTCATTGAATTGCCGAATGACTCAATATGCACGGTGCTCAATCCCAACACGGAGATGACAAGGCTTTCCATAAACTAGCCTATAAGGAGACATTCCTAAAGAGGTCTTATAAGCAGTGCGATATGCCCATAAAGCATCAACTGGTCGTAGGGACCAATCTTTACGATTTGGATTGATTGTTTTCTTTAAAATGTTCTTGATCTCCCTATTTGCCAACTCAGTTTGGCCACTAGTATATGGGTGATAGGGGGTACTGACCTTGTGAATTACACCATATTTTCTCATCAAAATCCCAACGAGTTTGTTACAAAAATGTTTTCCCCCATCACTAATCATAGCCCGGGGCATGCCAAAACGAGAGAAAATATTTTCTTTCAAGAATTTGACCACAACTCGATGCTCATTGGTTCGAGATGCAATGGCCTCCACCTATTTAGACACATAATCAACAGCTACAAGGATGAATTGGTAACCAAATGAACTTGGAAAAGGTCCCATGAAATCAATCCCCCAACAATCAAATATTTCCAAAACAAGGATGGGGTTAAGGGGCATCATGTTACGCCTAGTGAGGCTACCTAGTCGTTGGCATCGGTCACATGCAACACAGAAGGCATGAACATCTTTAAACATGATGGGCCAATAAAAACCACACTACAAGATTTTGGCAATGGTTTTCTTGGAAGAGAAATGCCTACCATAGGCTAATGCATGACAAAAATTAATAACACTTGGAATTTCATGATCAGGGATGCACCGCCTAATAATTTGATCAGGACAGTATTTAAATAGGTAGGGGTCATCCCAAAAAAGGTGCGCACATTGTGCAAGAATTTTTCTTTGTCAAGTTTAGACCAATAAGAAGGAATCTGACTTGTGGCTACGTAATTTGCTATATCAGCATACCATGGAGAACCAATATAAGAGACAGTACCTACACAAAATAAATTTTCATCAGCAAAGAGTTCATTTATTGGAGATTCATCAATTATGGTCTCATAGCTTGAAAGACGAGACAAATGATCAGCCACTACATTCTCTACTCCCTTTTTATCTCAAATTTCAAGGTTAAACTCTTGGAGTAGGAGGATCCATCGAATCAAACGTGGTTTGGCATCTTGTTTTGTGAGCAAATATTTCAATGCTGCATGATCAGTGAAAACAATAACAAGGGATCTAACCAAATAAGACCTAAACTTGTCTAATGCAAAGACCACAGCTAAGAGTTCTTTTTCAGTTGTAGTGTAATTTAATTGAGCATCATTCAAAGTCTTACTAGCATAATATATCAGTTCAAATGGTAAAGACCAATCAGGAGCTTGCATGATTGGTGCAGTTGTCAACAACCCTTTAAGCTTTTCAAAAGCTTCTTGACATTTTGATGTCCAATCAAATTGGACATCTTGTGACAACAAGTTACACAATGGTTTGACAATGGTACTAAAAGAATGAATGAATCTTCGATAAAAACCAGCATGTCCTAAAAAGGATCTCACATCTTTCACAGTCCTAGGGGTTGGTAATTTTTGAATGATTTCCACTTTTGACTTATCTACCTCTATTCCTTTTGAAGAGACAATGTGACCTAAGACAATGCCATGTGTCACCATAAAATGACACTTCTCCCAATTGAGTACAAGATTGCTCTCTTCACATCTTTCAAGGACTTTTTCTAAATGTATTAGACACAACTCATAAGAATCCCCATAAACTGAAAAATCATCCATGAAAACTTCCAAAAAATTTTCCACCATGTCACTAAAGATACTCATCATACACCTTTGAAAAGTGGCTGGTGCATTACACAAACCAAAAGGCATTCTTCTATAAGCATAGGTACCAAAAGGACAAGAGAAAATGGTTTTTTCTTGGTCTTCTAAAGAAATCTCAATTTGGTTGTAACCTGAGTATCCATCAAGAAAACAATAGAAAGCTCTTCCAACTACTCTTTCAAGCACTTTGTCTAAAAATGGAAGCGGAAAATGGTCCTTCCTAGTCACCATGTTCAATTTACTATAATCAATACACATACGCCATCCAGTTTGGATTCTAGTTGGTACCAGCTCATTATTTTCATTCTTCACTACCGTGACTCCAGATTTTTTAGGGATAATTTGGGTTGGACTAACCCATTTTGAGTTTGCAATAGGGTAAATGATACCTGCATCAAGTAGCTTAAGCACTTCACCTCTCACTACTTCCTTCATGTTTGGGTTCAATCGTCTTTGCATTTGCCTCACAGATTTAGCCTTTTTTTCAAGATAGATTCTATGTGTACATAAAATAGGGCTAATTCCTTTCATGTCAGTAATTTTCCACCTAATTGCTTTCCTGTGTTTTCTCACCACTCTCAAAAGTTTTTGTTCTTGCTCTATGCTAAGTTTTGATGA
>NW_011501469.1:11832-41901 GCF_000495115.2 Populus euphratica | reverse complement strand
AGAGAGGGTTTTTCAATAACCTTACCACTGCGCAGAGTAGTGACTGATTTGACTTGATCCATGTGTTGGCTTCTAGAACTACTTGCATTTGCATTGTATTGCCCTTTGGGATTTTATTGTGTTTGAGATGGAAATTTACCTTTCTCTTGGAAACTAAGAGCAGATGTTAATTTAGCAAGAGTATCTTTAAAATCTGTCATGTTTTGAACAAGTTGAGTATTAATTGTCTCTTGCTTTTCAATGAATGCATGCAATGTTTCCTCAAGATTTCTTCTAGGAGGTGGAGCATAAGGAGGTGCATATCCATGAGAATTTTGGAAATTGTGGTGTGCTTGAAACGGTGGTTGTGAAGTTTGTGCATTGTTGTTCTCACTCTTCCAATTGAAATTTGGGTGATTTCTCCAACTAGGGTTGTATGTTTGGGAGTATGGGTTGTGGTTGGCCCTTTGGAAACAGTTTAAAACATGGGCTTGTTCATGGAGACATTCTTTAAAAGAAGGCAAGGTTGGACAATCGTTGGTTAAGTGTTCATTTGTGTCACAGATTTTTAAAAGAAGGCAAGGTTGGACAATCGTTGGTTGAGTGTTCATTTGTTTCACAGATTTGACACACAATGTTTTCAACAGATTTTAATTGACCACTCTTTTTCAATTCTAGTGCCTCGACTTTTCTAGCTAAAGATGCAAACTTGGCTTGAAGGTCATGATCTTCCCTAAGGTTGTACATACCTCCACTAAATGTATGAGGTTGAGTTTTACTCGGTACCTCATATGTACCCGCAGTGTCCCAATTTTGAGCATTTTCAGCTAACAAGTCTAAGTATTCCATTGCTTCATCAGGGTCTTTATCTTCAAAAGTTCCATTGCACATCAGTTCAACCATTTGCCTATCTTTAGGTGTTAACCCTTCATAGAAATGTGAAACCAATCTCCATGTTTCAAAACCATGATGAGGGCAAGTACTAAGCAAGTCTCGATACCTATCCCAACATTGGTAAAATGTTTCTCCTGGTTTTTGAGTGAAAGTGGTGATTTGTCTCTTGAAAGAGTTTGTTCTATGAGATGGGAAAAACTTCTTTAAAATTTGTTGTTGCATTTCATCCCAAGCACGAATGGATCCTGGTCTTAAATTTTGTAGCCATGTTTTAGCTTTATCTTTTAATGAAAAAGGAAAAAGCTTTAATCTGATGGTGTTCATGCTACAATTTAAGTTATTATATGTGTTGCACACCTCCTCAAATTCCCTTAAATGCAAGTATGGATTTTCCAATTCTAAACCATGAAAAGAAGGTAAAAGTTGAATAATACCTGGTTTAAAATTCAAATGAGATGCATCAGGAGGAAAAACTATGCATGATGGTGCACTTGTTCTTGTGGGATTCATGTGGTCTCTAAGTGTTCTAGCACGGTTATTCTCATTATTCTCATTATGAAGTGATTGATTATCTTCTTCGGCCATATTTTCTGAAAATGATGAGGATATCCTACAAAGTCTACCACTTGATGTACGTGACCACACTCTCATGCACGTGTAAGAATAAAATAAAAAAGAAGAAGAAAGCAAAAGAAGGAGGAAGAAAATAAAATAAAAAGAAATAAAAGAAAAGAAACAAAGTTATATACAAGAAAAGTGAAAAGAGAAAATAAAATAAACATTATAATTTATACAAAACTTACCTCCCCGGCAACGGCGCCAAAAACTTGACACGACTAAAAGGTTGATGTCTTCTCCCAAGTGCAGGAGTGTCGAAGTAATAAATAACCCGGCAAGACCGGGGTCGAACCACAGGGAGGTTATTTGTACAAATTATAAATAACAATAATACAACAACAATAACAATAACAACAACAACAACAACAACAACAACAACAACAACAACAACAACAACAACAACAACAACAACAACAACAACAACAACAACAACAACAACAACAACAACAACAACAACAACAACAACAACAACAACAACAACAACAACAACAACAACAATAATAATAATAATAATAATAATAATAGTAGTAGTAGTAGTAGTAATAATAATAATAATAATAAAGAAAGAGAAGAAGAAGATGATGATGAGAACTTGGAGATGGAAAATTAATGTAAGGATTAAACAATAATAATAACAAATGTCAAGGTTAGAGGTTCCACTAATGGTTTGTCAAACAAGTATAGTATAAACTCTTATTATTCAATTGGAAACCACACACAAAGGAGATTCCAATCAGATTATAAATTGTTAACATGATTACATTAGTCATGTTATTCATTTAATGCTAATACTTGTAAATTTCGTCAAGCATTCATGATTATAACTTATGTTAACAACAAATCAAGTTCCTTTCATAGCTCAGGCGTCGGTTATACCATACAGTACGGGCTATGAAAGTACCAAGCATTTGTTGTACCAAGTGTTATACAACATAAATCAAGATTAGTCATTTAACAAGCAAAGTATTAAAGAGTGAACAAGATAACAAATACAAAACATGTTAGTAACAAACATTAAAGTCCATATTGAGTTTACACTATACTTATTCTTACACTATTAGTGTAACCTTTTCACCTTGACATAATAAACTTAGCTAGACATAATGAAAGAAAGAAAAATAGATAAACATAAATAAGATAAAAGTTAACTAAGTAAAGGAAATGAAATGAAAGGCATAAACTTGATATTAATGAAAGCAAAGCATAAACATTACAAAAAAATACAAAGAGAGAAAACAAGAGCATGATCTTGATCTGAAAACTAAGATGCCTAAATGCATGGCAAATGCCTCCTTTTATAGGCCAAAATTGGGAACTATTGATTTGATGACTAATTGATGAGTGGGTGACCAACTCTTGACTTGGTGACAATCCTTATCTTCTCTTGTCTGCCCAAAACGTCATTGATAATGTTAAAATTGAAATCACTTGCAAACATGAAAGTTGTAGGAAATTGTCTCAGCTATCTTGTGTAAAAACTTCAGCTTATTTGGACTTCTAGAACTTCAGATATGACCAAAATACTGAATAGTGCTCGGGCTGAAGGACAGATTCGGGCTTCTTTGTTGTTGCTACAATTGGAACTTGAAAATGACCTTTCTAGATCTTGGGCTCCATATGAAAGTTGTAGGCCTATGTCTTACATTTCCAACCATATAAAGTGGACCTAAATCTGAGATCTACAACTCTAGATATGATCCAATTACCGAACAGTCTTCCGGTGTGGACTGCACCGACATCTCTTTTCAGAGTTTAGCCATCTCTTTGTCCTTTGAATTTCAATTCTTAAATTCATCAATCAATCCTTTCATTTATGTGATAGGCCTGCATTAAAAATAGATATTTACCATAAATTATAGGTATCTTATATTATTAGATACATTATTATAAAACATGTTTTAGTTAAGGAGTTATTGATACTTCAAGTGCAAAATGATGATATAAAACCTTGATGAAAATGCACTTTTAAGTACTAATCACAAGGACCCTCTCAATAATAAATGAGTAGCATGTATAGGAATCACATCACACAAAACCTTATTTTTTTGCTGACTTCCCGACCAAAAAAGATATCAAAACTTGTTTAGTAACTCTTACTTCACTATATTCATTTAACTATTGAAGTCTATAATATCTTCCATGTTTAATAGTATTTGGAATTAATTTTTTAATAAGTGTAGTACTAGCAATATTAACATAACTTATATTATCAATAATTATACTACATATTTTGTTACTTATATGACATCTAGTATATAAGATGTTCTTCTTTTGATACTATACATGATCTTCCTTATCTAAACTTTAAATGATTTCTTAGTCACATAAACCTTTTAATCAACTAGATACTCAACATCACTACAATCCTCAAGTGATGGCATCTCACCCTCCTCTGATATGTCACTTTTAGATTTAATCTCCACATGTTCTCTCATAATAATAACCATTTTCTTTTGGACATTGTAAAGCTATATGTCTATTACCTAAACACCTAAAACACTTAATGTCTTGGTTATGATTAGTTTAAATTTTGATTTTACCTTGGATTGTAGTGGTTGAATCCTTCCTTTTAGCTTTAGATGGTTTGGCTTTGTTCCTCTCTATATTCAACTTTGATGGGGTAGCCCCCTCTCACCAACAAATCAGCTTCTATGTTGGAAAAAAAAACCCCTAATTACCTCATTGACGTGCATTGCTTTTGCTTTTCAATTGTCTCTCCACTTTAATAGCCATGTGAACCACATATTCTAACTCAATATAATGTTTTAATTCAACCATATTACCTATTTCTCCATTCATATCATTTAAAAACCTTGTTAATATAGCCTCTCTATCCTTCACAATATTAACTCTAATCATGACAATCTTCATCTCCTTATGGTAATCCTCTACACTCTTAAACCCTTAAGCCAAATTCTACAAACCCTGAAATAATTCTCTATAATAATTTCTAAGAACAAACATCTTTCTCATATTTGATTTCATCTTATCCTAAGTCTCTACGAATCTCTCTCTATTCCTTTTCCAACCTAAAACAATTTAATCCTACCAAATAATAGCTAGTCAGTAAACTCAATGACAACAAGTTTTACCTTCTTTTACTTAAAGTAATAGTGACAACCAAAGATAAACTCTACTTTCTTCATCTATTCCAAATATGCTTCAAAGTCAGTGTTTGTGGTTTGATTTTTTTTTTTTTTTTATTGAAGTTGATTTTCCCAATAGCATCTTTGTTAAAGTTACTATTTAGTGTTTTTGTTAAAACTATATTAATTCTCAAAAACTTTTTTAGCTTATGCTATTTTGCCAAAACTTTTAGTCAAGTGTGTTAGAAAGTAAAAAATATTTGTACTTTCTTTCAGTTTTCCACTATTGATTGATTGGATGGTATTTTCAATAACCGGCAACCTCCCTCCCCTTTGAGTAAATTGTTACAGGAAACCATTTAGTAGGTGGTCTAGTAGTAAAAGTTTGAGACCAAATGATTTGCTTTTCCTGTTATCTCAAGTTTAAGCCCTGTAGTTGCTAATATGATGACCGCTAGAGGCTTACTTAGTCGTTAACTTCAGGACCTGTAAGAATTAATCGAGATACATGCAAGCTGACCTGGACATTCTACATGAACAACAAACAAAAAAAATTGTTATAGTATAGTTTATTTTGTGGCATCTCAATAAATTTACTATTTCAAGCCTGTGCAATGGTTTCTTAAATGGACACTCAACATGTTCAAAGCACTTTTTAAAATCAATCCCCCCCCCCTTTTTGTCTTACTAACACTCCTAGTTTTTTTTTTTTTCATTTGTTCTTCAATTATGCTATGGGAGCCTTTGCTTTGAGAAAATTTGTTTGCTAATTCATTGGATGTGCATTGTTTTGAAGGTTATTGAAGAGGATGATTGATTCCTTTACTAGTGCCTTGAGAAACACCATTTGTAGGCAAAGGTTTAATGGGAGTTTCGCCGCGTGCTGAGTGTTTTCGGACAGATAGCTTTTATTCAAGATAATTCGTATTGCAGTTATTTACACATTTGATTGCTAGACAGTTGCTCGTCATTCGGTTCTGGTCAATTCACCTTTTATTCAAAAGTCTGCTTTCTGGTGAAAGTGGGCTCTTGCAGAGTGATTTAGATGAATTTAGTGAACCGCATCGAATATGGCCACAAGCAATTAAGATAATAAATTTTGAGTACTAAAAGAAGGATAAAAGAAACAGCACTCTCTTTTAGGATGCCAATTGGATAAGTGGATTGCTAACTCTCAATCCTAGCAAGCGAGTGAACGGAGCCCACAAGCAAGCGAGGCATATTAGAAAGTTTATGTGCAGTGAGTCTTGGCGAAGCTTCTTGGTGCCAGGATCCCGGCATCCAGGACATACCAGGCCATAGAGGTTCTTGTCTGGGAGCTTGCCATCCAACAGGGGGAATGTATTGTAGAATTTGCCCCGATAATCCTAGCACCATCTACTACCAATACTCTTAGCATGGAATCCATTGCTACCATACGTATTTCAAGTCTTGGAATTATTTTTATCCTTATGGATGTGCACCGTCACTGCTCCCGTGTGGCTGCAAGGCATATGGCAAGTCATCAGAGCACCACTACTTCAACAACGCATCAGATGTTCCGTTCTTAAGCAGTGGGAGATTCATCAGCTATGAATTACACGATAAAGGGTAGACTTCTCTTATCCCGCCTCATCTCCGTGTCTCCATATATCCTGAGGGATTAGAGTCTTAGCAAGTTTTATCGCAGTGGATTGCACCTAGGTGATCTTATATCCCACAGCTACTACATGAAAATATCATCATGAATCCTGATCCACTGTTGGATGTTACAGTGGACTGCTACACTTGGACAATCCGTTCATGATAAAATGCAGAGAATCCAAGCACAAATAGTTATTGAGATTATTAACCACTCACTCACATGAGGTTATTGAGATTATTAACCACTCACTCACATGAGGTCAAGAGTTGCTCGATCATTTGCTAAATGGTATAAAAATGTCAGCATTGGTATTTGGTCAGATTATATATGCCAACTTTGTACTTCACTTGAAAAATCTTGCAGGGATTCACTTGTACTAGAAAACAAAAGGCATAGATTTACCGGAAATTTTTTACCGAGGTACAAGAATAGATAGAATGACATTGCTTCTGTTCCAAATTAACAATCCTAGTTTCCATTAATCAACCTGCTTATGCCTGAAAGCCACACTATTAGTTCATTCCTGTAACGCAGAGAACATGAAAAGGTAGGTTTACAGACAAAGTTTAGTTGGCTTTGTAAGCGTACATGTAGCTTCTCAGTTTTCTCACTTCTTCAGATGACTCGGTCAGTAGATGGTCAACATACAGACATATGCCAGCTCCACTGCAATTTCAAAATGAGTGGATTTCTAAGTGAACTACTAATGACATGTTACAGATAAAATAAGCAAAGAACAGTTACTACACACCTGAGAGGCCCAAAGGGCAGCCAGATGACATCCCACCGGAATCTTGGCATTCTATCGCACAAATAAGTATCATCATCATCATCATCATCAATAAAAAACAAATTCTAGACATATAGCACATAAGAACATATTACTAGGAATACATATTTCACCCTCAAAAAAGAACTAGTGCAATCTATAAGCAAACCTAATAGTTGGCGTTGACATCCATTTCAGTTTTTATTATTGTCCAGTTTCTGATAAATAAAGAAATTCCAAACAAACCAAATAAAAGGCCAGAGATGGAAACAATAGAAAAGAAGGCATTTCATCAGCAAAAAGATAGTTCTCTTCATTTCCCCGCCACCAAGTCACAAAAAAGCTAGTATCTCAAACATGCTGTTAGCAACTCCTAAAGTCTGGAAGGGCTTGGCACCCTCAAAGACTGGAGTATTCCTTTTGTTAGTCTTGCAAAAGATTTTCTAAGTCAATGTGGATGAGTCTCAAAACACATCCTTTTCATCAGCTGGCCTTGGAAACTATCATTCATCTACTCTTGACCTGCTAGCAAGTTCGGCACTTTTGGATGAGACTAGTCCAATGATGGTGAATAAAATGGGTATGTCACTCTTCCATATCATGCCTCTTTGAAGAATGGGAATACTTGGCTTGTGGGAATATGCAAAAGAGATTTTGGTGTATGGTGACATATGCTGTACTATGGTGTGTGTGTGGCTCAAACAAAATATAGTTTTTAATAATTGTGACAATGCCAACGATCTACTCAGAAGCTCTGATGGGATTAAAAAAAGTGGTCCTTGCCTAGACCAGTTGTTGCTGCCATACAGTGGGTACCTCCCTCAGATCTGAGGATCAAATGGAATGTTGATGGTTCCTCTCTATGAAAGCCAGGGGAGGCAAGTATTGTTGGAGTTTCGAGAAACTCAAATAGAGACTTTCTATGTATTTTCTCATATCATATTTGGTCTCGAGGTGTCAAATATGGTCAAGATTAATGCCATTGCTAAGGCTTTGGAGATCCTAGTCTCCAAAGGGGTGTTAATGATTCAGCCATGTGTTGAATCAGGCTCCAATAAGAGCTTGGGTTGCGGCAACAGCAGAAGTTCCTTGGAGGATGAGAATGGTTGCTAATAAGACACGTGCTTTCTAAGTTCTTTAGTTGGGTGGCCTTTAGACATACTCCTTGAGCTGCATATTCTATTGCAGATGGTTAGGCAAAACAGGGCATTAGGAAAGCATTTGACTTCGTTGCATGGTTGTTGACACAATGTATAGTGTGGATAGGTTTCTCAATCCCTCAAGTTTTACAACCCTAAACTGTAAAGAAAAAAACTAGGGTTCTCAAGTCATAAGTTTATAACCTTAACTATAGACTTAACTATAGAAAAAAACTTAGAAAACTTTGATAGTTTCTAAAATGTCTTTATTCCATTAATTCTCTTCTTCTGAATAAATAGCTTATAAGGCTTACAAATAATTGGAATTTTGGAACAATCTAGCAAAAGTTTAGCTCGACCCAACAATCAAATTAAAGGTTATGCTCGTTTTCATTAGACTACGCATTAGACTCATTCAAAAATGCTCAAAACCAAGAAAATCTTCTCAATTAAGGAAGTAATATAATAAAAATAATTGTGCTAAGAATAATGAAGGCAATATTCCTTTGTCAATCCGCTCCACTTGAAAAAAATTAACTCTTGAGTTAATTGTTAGAAATTGAACTCTTCCATCTCAAATGAATAGATACTTCGAATATAGTATTATTACCGATTTATGCATGAGATAGCTTGCTCAATCATATTTCAGCAAAGATCTTTTAATGCAGAATTTTAGAATCTAGACCAAACTTCTTAAAAAAACAAAAAGTCAAGGTCATATGAAATCATCTTTTGAGATGAAGGCAACTTCAATTTACATGTCTAGTCATCCCTAACAGGAAAGTCTTCATCACCAGCTAAATTGGTAAATTTAGAAGATTGATCCAACATGGACATGTTTGGCTTGAACGACGCATACACTTTTAAGTCCTCTTTGATATCTCTTAGAGCCTCTTAGGCAATTCAAATAACTTGTTCGAGCTTTTCATGGGTTGATTTAATCTCAACACGTTCACTAACTTTAGATCTCAACTCTACTTCATGTTTTGGTATTTTAGCATGTTTAAAGACTTCATGTTATTCCTCTGAGTACACCTCAACCTTTGGAATTGTTGATTCTAGTTTGTTAACTCCTTTTAAAATTGTTGAAGGCTTCTACATAACTCGCCTTTTCAATTCAATGCTATATTCCTTGTCTCTATAGTGTAAACAACATTTGTGCTCTAGTCTTGTCTCGGATTGCTAGTCTCAACCCCTCAGGAATCTTGCAACCTACCGATTCCTATCTTTTGAAGGTCGTTATGTTCTGCCAACTTTTAAAACTTAGCATTATTATGTAAAAATCTTTTTTTCTTGAAAACAATCTTGATATCGCTGAAATAAATATTGTTCATAACTAGGACAAAGGAATCTATCATATAGCATATGCCTTGTATATATATAAAATGTAATAGGCTGTCTCTCCCCTCTTAATTGTTGTATATTTGTCTGACACTTCCACAAGGAAAAAGCTCTGCCTTTTAGATTATATGCAAATAGTTTCACCATCTTCTCTTCTATGATACTCATGTATTCCCTAACCCTATCACATTCAATGATGTAATCAAAGAATTCTTCTCTATCCAGATCTCCATTGAATGTATGGATTTACACTCTTATCTGAAACAAGTTAGCTTGTTGTCTCTAGAATTATTGAGGCCTGTCATAATCTGCCAAGTCTTATGAACCCTATTATGTTGTCTTCACCAACACTCTTTACATAGATAAGTGGTTGTCTAGGTTGATCTTCAAGAATAGGTCTGGGGTTATGCCCATCTCAAGTTAAGTCTCCAAGCATGTTCATCTCCTCTTCACAATCATTATTTTCGCCTCCCATTAAGTAGTATATAATTAGGCCTTCAGAATTATCAGGTAAAATTTCAGCTTGATCTAATGGTCAAATCAAAAGTAATGTATGTTTTTATTAGATTGCGAGTTAGACTTATTTGGAACTCATCAAAACTTAGAAAGTCATAACAATTAAAGAATTAACATAGTAAAAATAATTGTGCTAAGAATATTCCCTTAGTAAAAATTATTGTGCTAAAATTATTATGGCCTGTCATAATCTGCCAAGCCTTATGAACCCTATCAAGTTGTCTTCACCAATACTCTTTACATAGATAAGTGGTTGTCTAGGTTGATCTTCAAGAATAGGTCTGGGGTTATGCGTATCTCATGTTAAGTCTCCAAGCATGTTCATCTCCTCTTCACAATCATTATTTTCGCCTCCCATTAAGTAGTATATAATTAGGCCTCTAGAATTATCAAGTAAAATTTCAGCTTGATCTAATAATTAAATCAAAAGTAATGTATGTTTTTATTAGATTGTGAGTTAGACTTATTCGGAATTCATCAAAACTTAGAAAGTCTTAACAATTAAAGAAGTAACATAGTAAAAATAACTGCTAAGAATATCTCAAGTTAAGTCTCCTAGCATGTTCATCTCCCCTTCACGATCATTAGCAATCCCTTATTTTGGTAGATGTACAGGTGTTTTATGCAGTTGATTGTTCTTACTATCCTGTCGTGTGTTCTAAAGTGATGGGAGATTAGCATGTTACCATTTTCTTGAGTTTATCGAAACTATTAGTCGAATTCGAGGATAGAGACTTGGGGTAAGCATGACTTAGACAACTGGCACAGCCCTCACAGATGCTGCTATAATGAAGTGGACTCATGTAGAAGATATACATGTGGTAGTGCCACGCGTGAGTTGATAGGTTTTTCTTAGTGTAATCCCATTCTGTTTCTTTCCACTACTAGTCATTTTCCTCTGGCTTCAGCTTGTAATCAATACTACTGTCTATGTAGCTGAATGGGTGTAATTCTTTTCCTTATAATAAAATGTTATACCAAAAAGAATTGAAAAAAAGTCACAGAAAAGTTGCTTCACAATATTGTTAATCCTCGACATAAAATGTGGAGACAGTAACACACCAAATACATATTTGTAGAGCCCCACATACCTTAGCATGAAATATAGCCAGAAAACTGCCAGTAGAAGCCCAACAGAGCATGAATACCAAATCCATTGCCTATGATACTTGGAATTATGAAGAAGCCCTATGATGGCCAATGCACATGCTGAAATAGCTATCCAATCTGTTTAAGGGTTAAAATTAGCAAAATGATACATCTCAGGTAGCAGATTTTGGCACTTTAAATGGCAGATTATATAATTTTTTAATAATTCACGCCAGGTATCAGATATGTTGCTCATATTATGGAAAAGTACAAAAGAGCATAAATACGTTGGAAACACGTGGAGGGAAATTAGCCATCAATTTTAAAAATAATTAGGCTTTTTAAGACAGCATAATCAATGATGACTTATTCAACTTCTTATGCTGTAACACTGATCAAGCTTCTCCAACAACCAATCATAAGAAGTTTGATTAATTCTTGTCATAATTTCTGTTGGTTTGCCAAAGGAAACACATCCAAGTGCACAGAAACTACATGTTTGACCAAACAACTACTGGAACAACACAAGGACATGGTTTTCTAACTACATATCTGAAATACGATGTGTGAATTAAGAAGTGACTGTCATCATGTAGGTTTTAGCTCACAGGATGTTTTCACGAGCTAGAAAGGGATTCAGAATACCAATTACCAAAAGAGAAACCTTCTTGGAAAAAGAAGAAGAACAAGAGGTTAATCTGAATAAAAAAGCTAGAGCATCATGCTCATCAAATTCCCTTCCAAGAGAGTACATTATATGTGCAAGGAAAGAGATCAGCAATAGGAATCATAGTTGAATAAACATAGACAAGAATCAATTAGACTATTTTATCAGCCGTTGAGCAGAAAAAATAAGTTAAAATGAAAAAATGAACCTGCAAATATCACCACTGACGAATCCATATCTTCCATGAAGTAAGCATGATATCTCTATTTATTGATCAAAAGACCACCATCAGAAAGTTAAGATTTACTCAAAATTGTTACAAAAACAAAATAACAACAGCAACAACAACACTCAATAGGATTTGATAATCGAGGGTTCTTTACTGCTCATGTAGACTACATACGAGAAGTTATTAGGCACGTCAGGAGTTGCACTCCGCCCTCTCTCACATAAAAATGAGTCCCACCATGAAAATTATTCACCTTTAAGTGAGAGAGAGCAATTCCGGTACACTGAATCATTCCTCAGATGCATACATACATAGATACATACATACACGTACCAGTTCCCATGGGAATAGTGCCTGCTGGTATATGGAGTATAAGAGAAACGCAGCGTGGCAGAACACAATTCCACCAACTACTCTCTACAAGAAAATACCAATTTAATTAATGTATTCATCAGTAAAGAAAAAGGAAGGTAATTTCTATGCAAAATTAAAGGAATAACCAACCCTCCACAAAACAGACTGCTCTGCTTCTTCTCTTTCCAGTGATAGAATCAACTCCTCTTGCTCTGTTTTTTTTTAACAAAAAAAAGGTAATTAATCAGTAATCCCCGTTTTGTTGCAAAATTTAAAACAAACAGACAGACCTCGGGTGTCCATGGGACGAGAATCGTCCTCATCTCGAATTGGAAGAGTAAATTTATCAACCTCACAAGATTTTCTCCAATTTCTCGCCAGCTTCTTCATCATCATCGTCTTCTCCTTCACATCATTCTACTTTCCTTACTCATTTGCATTTCTTATTCATTCATTCGAGCCTGCCTTCCATTTTAACATCCTCATGCTCTACGCTGTCGTTTTGTCTTCAAACCATCGTATGCTATTTCGTGCTACTCACGTGGCGTTTCACCCTTAACTAGCAATTAAAATTAAAATTAATTGGAACAGTCAAATTATTATTTTTCCCTTCTCACAATGGCAACCAATGAGATTAATAATGGTGTGATGATCTTTTTCCATGTGATTCTTTAGTCATTACTATTGAGATAAATAGGTTTTTTTTATATACAATAACATAATTAATAACATAATTGAATCCTAAAAAAAAAAAATGGTTTTTTATCTTTTTATTTTTTAAAACATAGTAAATTTCCCTGAAAAAAAACCTAACATCTAGGGGTATTTGGATTTTTGAACCTGGTTTTACGGTTATAATCAAGTTGATTAAGAATTGACAATTCAATATTTTAACAAGTATAAAATATTATTTAAAAAAAATAGTTAATGCTTGCATACTAATGGTTAGGAGACGCTCACGTCATTCTGGCAACTCACGAAGATTTTAGTGGCGGTTAAACGATGGCTTATGAATTGTCTTTGTTTTTCATTTCATAAAGCATGTGCATAATTGTTGTTACTAGGATGGCAGAGTAAAGGAGTTCTTTTGTTAAAGTGACTCTTGAGACGCATCTTAGTAACCATTCTTAACAAGGTCTATTATAATACTTCCTGAAATATTCAGGTTTACAAACTCTCGTATTGTTACCACTTAATTCTGCTCATATACTTATTTAACATGTATTTTTTAAACCTTAATTTACACACACACACTTTAACATATGATTGTGGGTTGCATATTGGATTATTACATTATTTATGTTCTTTTGTTAAAGGTAACAACTAAGGGAAAGGGATTGTATATAATTAAAAAACAAAAAGAAAAAAAAAAGAAAAAAAGAAAAAAAAATGATGATAATAAAAATGTAGATAAGTTTGGTTTCGTAGCCTCCCTAACCTAAGCAATTAAGTCCGAAGGGGTGTTTTAACACCTAATACCCTAAAGTCAACTGACTTGGGAGCTATTGGCCCAACGCTTGTTACATGGGTTGAGGAGAAAAGCTTAAGGGAATCAAACATTGCACTATCTACATATCAGTATCTGCGACCCGAGTTACTAAGCTCGTAGGGGTGTCTTAACACCTAATGCCCTAAGACCAACTGGTCTGGGAGTCATTAGCTGAAAGCTCGTTACATGGGTTAAAGATGCATGATGTTTTTAAAGTATATGTATATAGAGTTAAAAAAAAAAAAGACAAAAATAGTAATCCCAACCCAAGGAAGTTAACCTTAAACATTAGAACAAAAATTTTGTTTTCTTCCAAGAAAAGCCCCATAATTATGTGTTGATACATTGAGCACAAAAGAAAGGTTTATTAATATCTTGTTAAGAGGTATTGAGCAGATATATAAATTTAATGAGAGTTTGTTTATCTGGATAGATTAATGGAAGTTAAATGATGAATACCTTGCTTTGTGAAATTTGCAAATTGTTTTAACGCTTTAATTACTAGGGACTAGTAATAAGCTGGTTGGGGGGTGTGATTAGTACTTAAAAGTGCATTTTTATCATGGTTTTATATCATCATTTTGCACTTGAAGTATCAATAACTCCTTAACTAAAATATGTTTTATAATAATGTATCTAATAATATAAGATACCTATAATTTGTGGTAAATGTCTATTTTTAATGCAGGCCTATCACATAAATGAAAGGATTGATTGATGACTTGAAGAACTTAAATTGCATGGATAAAGAGATGGTCAAACTTAGAGAAGAGATGTCGGTGCAATCCAAACCGGAACACTGTTCGGTAATTGGGTTATATGTGGAGCTATAGATCTCAGATTTAGGTCTACTTTATATGGATGGAAAGGTAAGACATAGGCCTACAACTTTTATATGGAGCCCAAGATCTGAAAAGGCTATTTTCAAGTCCAAATTGTAGCAACAACAAAGAAGCCCGAATCTATCCTCCAGCCCGAGCATTGTTCAGTATTTTGGCCATATCTGGAGTTCTAGGAGTCCAAATGAGCTGAATGTTTTACACAAGAAAGCTGAGACAATTGCCTATAACTTTCATGTTTTCAAGTGACTCAAATTTTGACGTTATCAATGACTTTTTGGGCAGACAAGAGAAGATAATAATTGTCACCAAGTCAAGAGTTGGCCACCCACTCATCAATTAGCCATCAAATCAATAGTTCCCAATTTTGGCCTATAAAAGGAGGCATTTGCCATGCATTTAGGCATCTTGGTGTCCAGATCAAGATCATGCTCTTGCTTTCTGTCTTTGTATTTTTTGTAATGTTTATGCTTTGCTTTCATTAATATCAAGTTTATGCTTTTCATTTCATTTCCTTTACTTAGTTAACTTTTATCTTATTTTGTTTATTTTTTTTTCTTTCATTATGTCTAGCTAAGTTTATTATGTCAAGGTGAAAAGGTTACACTAATGGTGTAAGAATAAATATAGTGTAAACTTAATATGGACTTTAATGTTTGATACTAACATGTTTTGTATTTGTTATCTTCCTCCTTCTTTTGCTTTCTTCTTCTTTTTTATTTTATTCCTACACGTGCATGAGAGTGTGGTCACGTACATCAAGTGGTAGACTTTGTAGGGTATCCTCATCATTTTCAGAAAATATGGCCGAAGAAGATAATCAATCACTTCATAATGAGAATAATAAGAATAACCGTGCTAGAACACTTAGAGACCACATGAATCCCTCAAGAACAAGTGCACCATCATGCATAGTTTTTCCTCCCGATGCATCTCATTTTAATTTTAAATCAGGTATTATTCAACTTTTACCTTCTTTTCATGGCTTAGAATTGGAAAATCCATACTTGCATTTAAGGGAATTTGAGGAGGTCTGCAACACATATAATAATTGAAATTGTACCATGAACACCATCAGATTAAAGCTTTTTCCTTTTTCATTAAAAGATAAAGCTAAAAACATGGCTACAAAATTTGAGACCAGGATCCATTCGTGCTTGGGATGAAATGCAACAATATTTTTTAAAGAAGTTTTTCCCATCTCATAGAACAAACTCTTTCAAAAGACAAATCACCACTTTCACTCAAAAACCAGGAGAAACATTTTACCAATGTTGGGATAGGTATCGAGATTTGCTTAGTACTTGCCCTCATCATGGTTTTGAAACATGGAGATTGGTTTCACATTTCTATGAAGGGTTAACACCTAAAGATAGGCAAATGGTTGAATTGATGTGCAATGGAACTTTTGAAGATAAAGACCCTGATGAAGCAATGGAGTACTTAGACTTGTTAGCTGAAAATGCTCAAAATTGGGACACTGCGGGTACTTACGAGGCATCGAGTAAAACTCAACCTCACACATCTAGTGGAGGCATGAACAACCTTAGGGAAGATCATGACCTTCAAGCCAAGTTTGCATCTTTAGCTAGAAAAGTCGAGGCACTAGAATTGAAAAAGAGTGGTCAATTAAAATCTGTTGAAAACATTGTGTGTCAAATCTGTGAAACAAATAAACACTTAACCAACGATTGTCCAACCTTGCCTTCTTTTAAGGAATGTCTCCATGAACAAGCTCATGCTTTAAACAGTTTCGAAAGGCCCAATCATAACCCATATTTGCAAACATACAACCCTGGTTGGAGAAATCACCCAAATTTCAGTTGGAAGAGTGAGAACAACAATGCACAAACTTCACAACCACCGTTTCAAGCACACCATAATTTCCAAAATTCTCATGGATATGCACCGCCTTATGCTCCACCTTCTAGAAGAAATTTTGAGGAAACATCGCATGCATTCATTGAAAAGTAAGAGACAATCAATACTCAACTTGCTCAAAACATGACAGATTTTAAAGATACTCTTGCAAAATTAACATCTGCTCTCAGTTTCCAAGAGAAAGGTAAGTTTCCATCTCAACCACAACAACATCCCAAGGGGCAATACAATGCAAATGCAAGTAGTTCCGGAAGCCAACACATGGATCAAGTCAAATCAGTCACTACTCTACGCAGTGGTAAGGTTATTGAAAAACCCTCTCTTGAACCTTATGAGAAAGATGATGAGTCAATCTCTGAGGGTAAGGAAGGGGTTGAATCTGAAAATTGCAAAGAAACGACTGATTCACCGCCAGCACTTCCATTTCCTTATGTCATGACCAAACAAAGGAAAGTCAATCACAACTCTGAAATTTTTAAAATTTTCAAACAGGTAAGGATCAATATACCTTTGTTGGATGCTATTAAACGGGTTCCTTCCTATGCTAAATTTTTGAAAGATCTATGCACTATGAAGAGGAAACTGAATGTGAAAAAGAAAGCCTTTTTAGCAGAACAAGTAAGTGCCATTCTTCAGAACAATAATGCTTTGAAATATTAAGACCCTGGATGTCCTATAATTTCTTGCTTTATTGGAGAACAAAAAATTGAAAGAGCCTTACTTGATCTTGGTGCTAGTGTGAATTTACTTTCATATTCAGTTTTTCAAAGTCTCAATTTAGGTGAGTTAAAACCAACTTCTATATCTCTTTTACTTGCCGATAGATCTGTAAAAGTGCCTAGAGGAATAATTGAAGATGTGTTAGTATAAGTCGATAAATTCATTTATCCTGTGGATTTTATTGTCTTGGACATAGAACCTGTTGAAGCATGTAATTCATTTCCTGTTATTTTAGGATGTCTGTTTCTTGCAACCTCTAATGCATTGATTAATTGTAGGAATGGATTGATGAAGCTATCATTTGGAAACATGACATTAGAGATGAATATTTTCAACATTTGCAAGCAACCTGGAGATGATAATGATTTACAAGAAGTAGATCATATTGATGAATTAGTTTATGATCAACTTGAATCTACTTTAAGTAAAAATGAGTTAGATGAATATGAAGATTTGCAAATGATTTATTCTAAGAAAGAAATCACGGATGAAACAAGCACCGAAAATATTGATGCGAATCTTTTGTCAATAGTGACAATAGATTCGACATCTGACATCACACCAATCGATGATTACTTTCCTAACGAATCCTTACTTTCTCTTAGTCCAATGCCTTGGTATGATAAAAATATTAATTTTCTTGCTTTAAGAGATTTTCCAGCTGATTGGAGTACTCAAGACAAAGAAAAGTTTTTGAACGAAGTGAAGAATTTTTATTGTGATGACCCTAACTTATTCAAATATTATCCTGATCAAATATTTCAAAGATTCATTCCCGACAATGAGGTAAGTAGTGTCATTAAACTTTGTCATTCTAAAGCATGTGGAAGTTATTTCTCGTCAAAAAAGACAGCTACAAAAATCTTTCAAAATGGATTTTATTGGCCCACCATGTTCAAAGACACGCATGCATTCTGCAAAACTCTATGCATTCCCTAGAGAGCTAAGACCAAGATGGAGCAATCCTTATGGGGCAAGTGATATTGAGAATTTAATGAATGACAATGTTTTTAAGGAAAATGGACATCGTTTGAAAGCTTATTGTGATAATTTTCCTCTTGAAAATGAATCAACTGGTTTGAATGATCTTGTAGATAAAGGTTGATTATATTTTTTTCTTACATTTATTTTTGTTTCTTTTTGAGTGATTTTTGCAAGTTTCTCTCAACCCGGTCAAACGGCGGACAACGGTACTCCGTGACTTAAGTCGGTTCTTTCAGTTTCCCACAATAACTGATATTTGTGTATATATTTGTGCAATTCTTTGAATCTCTCTTCCAATTCTCATTTGAAAATGGACACTAATCTTGAAAAATTGAAAAAGTATTTTCCCGCTCTGCCTCAGAATGCGATTACAAAACTTTACCGTACTAGATGTGCAAGATTGAGATTGTTAATGAATCATGGAATTCCTGAAGATATTCGCTGGTTGATTGAAGCAAAGGTCCGATTATCAGGTGAGTCCTCTAACTCCTTCATTTCATACATGCCTGGAACAGGTAAAAGCACTTTTGCAAAAAAACATCGTGCAAAACGACTGAAAGTCTGTGATCAATGTGCTAGATGGACTTGTAATACACAATGTTGTTCTTTAGGAATGGTATCTATAAACCGTGAAGATAAAATACAATTCATTAAAGATGGCCTGAGTAAGGAGTCTTTAGATAATCTTCTATTGACTCTTGAGACGCATCCTAGTGGAGATGTACATCGTGCAATTCATGATTTATGGCCACTATTTCATAAAGAATATGATCGACTTAGTCTTGGGAATCTGACTAAAAAAGACCCTGTTTGCCAGTTTTTAAGAAAACTGGATGGGAAGCCTATCCCCGACCCATAGAGGGCGTTTAAGCCGTTCTTGAACGTAAAACCAAGGGAAGATATGAGCCACAATCACAACTACCTGTACATACACATGCTTTTTCAAAAAGTAAATAAATAAATAAATAAAAAGAGAGAGAGAGTGTGTGAGACTCCAGCTGGCCTACATATAGGTGTTATGATTGCCTTTCTCATTTCTCATCTATAAAACCCTCTCTTCCTTCCTTTTGATTTCTACTCAACCCATACATTCAACAAATACAGAAGTGTGTAGAAATGGCAAGTTCCTCAGGTCATCAAATAAGAAATATTTGTGTTTTCGGTGGATCTAGTCCTGAGAAAGAAAAGGAGTTTTTAGAATCAGCAAATCATCTTGGTCAGGTGCTAGTTGAGAGAAAGATTCATTTAGTGTATGGGGGAGGCAGTCTTGGGTTAATGGGAGGTGTGTTAATAGCTGTATTTTTAGGAGGTAGTCAAGTTTTGGGGGTCGTCCCTGAAGCTTTGGCACAAGGGGACATCATTGGAAAAACAATTAGAGAGGAACTTCAGGTCTCCACAATGTCGGCTCGAATGAATGCAATGTTTAACCATGTTGATGCCTTCATTGCTTTACCAGGTGGTCTAGGCACATTGGAAGAGATCTTTCATATTTCCTCTTGGGCTCAACTGCACATTCACCATAAACCCATAGGTTTGTTAAATGTTAATGGTTATTATGATAAGTTGTTGTCTTTTCTTGATCATGCTGTGGAATAGGAATTTCTAACATCTTCTGCACGACAAATCATAATCTCTGCTGCTACTGCTGAACAATTGATTGACCAACTACAATCTTTCATTCTTGTGATTGATCCTTCCATGAGTCGCATAAATTGGTCATCTAAGGAAAGCCGTAAAAAGCTTAGATTGGATTTGAGCCTTCATTTGTGAATTTTTGTGTCTTTTGGTTTTATTATTGTGTTTTGTTATTTTTTATTTTTGTTTCAGTGTGTATATAATTAAGGAAAAAAAAACATGAAAAAAAAGAAAAAAAGAAAAAGAAAAAATGATAATAATAAAAATGTAGATAAGTTTGGTTTCGTAGCCTCCCTAACCTAAGCAATTAAGCCCGAAGGGGTGTTTTAACACCTAATACCTTAAAGTCAACTGACTTGGGAGCTATTGGCCCAAAGCTTGTTACATCGGTTAAGGAGAAAAGCTTAAGGGAATCAAACATTGCATTATCTATATATCAGTATCTGCGATCCGAGTTACTAAGCTCGTTACATGGGTTAAAGATGCATGGTGTTTTTAAATTATATGTATATATACATTTTTTTTAAAAAAAGAAGAAGAAAAAAAGACAAAAATAATAATCCCAACCCAAGGAAGTTAACCTTAAACATTAGAACAAAAATTTTGTTTTCTTCCAAGAAAAGCCCCATAATTATGTGTTGATACATTGAGCACAAAAGAAAGGTTTATGAATATCTTGTTAAGAGGTATTGAGCAGGTATACAAATTTAACGAGAGTTTGTTTATCTGGATAGATTAATGGAAGTTAAATGATGAATACCTTGCTTTGTGGAATTTACAAATTGTCTTTCTATTTTAACGCTTTGATTACTAGGGACTAGTAATAAGCTAGTTGGGAGGTGTGATTAGTACTTAAAAGTGCATTTTTATCATGGTTTTATATCATCATTTTGCACTTGAAGTATCAATAACTCCTTAACTAAAGCATGTTTTTTAATAATATATCTAATAATATAAGATACCTTTAATTTATGGTAAATGTTCATTTTAAATGCAAGCCTATCACATAAATGAAAATATTGATTGATGACTTTAAGAACTTAAGTTGCAAAGGCGAAGAGATGGCCAAACTTAGAAAAGAGATGTCGGTGCGATCCAAACCGGAACACTGTTCGTTAATTGGGTCATATCTGGAGCTACAAATCTCAGATTTAGGTCCAATTTATATGGATGGAAAGGTAAGACATGGGCCTACAACTTTCATATGGAGCCCAAGATCTAAAAAGGCAATTATCAAGTCCAAATTGTAGCAACAACAAAGAAGCCCGAATCTGTCTTCCAACCCGAGCACTATTCGGTATTTTAGCCATATCTGGAGTGATAGAAGTCCAAATGAGCTGACGTTTTTACACAAGAAAGCTGAGACAATTGCCTACAACTTTCATGTTTTCAACTGGCTCCAATTTTGACGTTATCAATGACGTTTTGGGCAGACAAGAGAAGATAAGGATTGTCACCAAGTCAAAAGTTGGTCACCCACTTATCAATTAGTCATCAAATCAATAGTTCCCAATTTTGGCCTATAAAAGGAGGCATTTGCCATGCATTTAGGCATCTTGGTTTCCAGATCAAGATCATGCTCTTGCTTTCTCTCTTTGTATTTTTTTGTAATGTTTATGCTTTGCTTTCATTAATATCAAGTTTATTCTTCCTTTCTCTCTTTGTATTTTTTATGCTTTGTTTTCATTAATATTAAGTTTATGCCTTTCATTTCCTTTCCTTTACTTAGTTAACTTTTATGTTCTTATTTTGTTTATCTATTTTGCTTTCTTTCATTATGTCTAGCTAAGTTAGTTATGTCAAGGTGAAAAGGTTACACTAATGGTGTAAGAATAAGTATAATGTAAACTTAATATGGACTTTAATGTTTGATACTAACATGTTTTGTATTTGTTATCTTGTTCACTCTTTAATACTTTGCTTGTTAAATGATTAATCTTGATTTATGTTGTATAACACTTGGTACAACAAATGCTTGGCACTTTCATAGCCCATAATGTATGGTATAACCGACACCTGAGCTATGAAAGGAACTTGATTTGTTGTTAACATAAGTTATAATCATGAATGCTTGACGAGATTTACAAGTATTAGCATTAATTGAATAAGATGACTAATGTAATCATGTTAACAATATATAATCTGATTGGAACCTCCTTTGTGTGTGGTTTCCAATTGAATAATAAGAGTTTATACTATACTTGTTTGATATACCATTAGTGAAACCTCTAACCTTGACATTTGTTATTATTATTGTTTAATCCTTACATTAATTTTCCATCTCCAAGTTCTCATCATCTTCTTCTTCTTCTCTTTCTTTATTATTATTATTATTATTATTATTACTACTACTACTACTACTACTATTATTATTATTATTATTATTACTAGTATTATTATTATTATCATTATTATTGTTAGTGTTATTATTATTGTTGTTGTTATTGTTATTGTTATTGTTGTTATTTATAATTTGTACAAATAACCTCCCTGTGGTTCGACCCCGGTCTTGCCGGGTTATTTATTACTTCGACACTCCTGCACTTGGGAGAAGACATCAATCTTTTAGTCGTGTCAACAACCTCCTAAAAATGCAGCTATTGACACACCTCCTATTAACCCAAGACTGTCTTTCCCATACACTAAATGAATCTTTCTCTCAGATAGCACCTGACCAAGATGATTTGCTGATTCTAAATACTCCTTTTCTTTCCCAGGATTATATCCACCAAAAACACAAATACTTTTTATTTGATGACTTGAGGAACTTGTCATTTCTACACACTTCTATATTTGATGAATGTATGAGTTGAGTGGAAATGAAGGGAAGGAAGAGAGGATTTTATAAATGAGAAATTAAAAGGGCAATCATACTACCTATGTGTAGGCTAGAGTTTCACTCACTTACTCTCTCTCTTTATTTATTTATTTATTTATTGAAAAAGCATGTGTATGTACAGGTAGTTGTGATTGTGGCTCACATCTTCCCTTGGTTTTAATCCAAAAACAGCTTAAACGCCCTTTATGGGTCGGGGATAGGCTTCCCATCCAGTTTTCTTAAAAAATAGCAAACAAGGTCTTTTTTAGTCAGATTCCCAAGACTAAGTCGAGCATGTTCTTTATGAAATAGTGGTCATAAATCATGAATTGCATGATGCACTTCTCCACTAGGATGCGTCTGAAGAGTTAATAGAAGATTATCTAAAGACTCCTTACTCAGGCCATCCTTAATGAATTGTATTTTATCTTCACAGTTTATAGATACCATTCTTAAAGAACGACATTGTGCATTACAAGTCCATCTGGCACATCGATGACAGACTTGTAGTCGTTTTGCATGACGTTTCTTTGCAAAAGTGCTTTTACCTATTCCATGCATGTGTGAAATGAAAGAATGATTCAGGAAGAATCAAAGACAAGTAATTGGAGGCCACAAATTGAGGAATTGCCACCACGATCAATTAAGTTCATACCTTCAAGTGTTCAACCACCAAAACCTGATTTGAAGTCGTTGCCATCCAATCTTAAATACTCATTTTTGGGAGAAAATGAAACTTTTTCAGTAATAATCTCTTCCAAACTTAATGCACATCAAGAAGGTAAGTTATTACAAACTCTGAAAATGCACAAAAATACATTAGGATGGACCATAGCTGATATAAAAGGAATTAGTCCTTTGATTTGTACACACATAATTTATTTAGAGGAAAATGCTAAACCTTCTAGAGAAATGCAACGAAGGCTAAATCCTAATATGAAAGAAGTAGTGAAAAATGAAGTCATTAAGCTTCTAGATAATGAAATCATTTATCCTATTTCTGACAGCAAATGGGTAAGTCCTACCCAAGTTGTACCCAAGAAGTCTGGAGTCACTATGATAACAAATGAGAACAATGAGTTAATTCCCACTAGAACTGTTACTGGTTGGCGCATATGCATTGACTATAGGAAACTTAATTCAATGACTAGAAAAGATCATTTTCCTTTACCTTTCATGGATCAAATCCTAGAAAGAGTTGCAGGTCATGAATTTTATTGTTTCCTAGATGGCTATTCGGGTTACAACCAAATTAAAATTGCATTGGAAGATCAAGAGAAGACTACTTTCACATGTCCATTTGGTACTTTTGCATATCGAAAGATGCCTTTTGGATTATGTAATGCACCAGCCACATTTCAAAGATGCATGCTTAGTATATTTAGTGATATGGTTGAACATTTTCTTGAGATTTTCATGGATGATTTTTCTGTTTTTGGTGATTCATTTGATAATTGTTTGACTAACTTAGAAAAGGTTTTGACCAGGTGTGAAGAGAAGAATCTTGTGCTGAATTGGAAAAAATATCATTTTATGGTAACAAACGGCATTGTACTTGGTCACATTGTTTCATCAAAAGGAATTGAGGTTGACAAATCTAAAATCGAGTTAATTGCAAACTTGCCAACACCAAAATCTCTTAAAGATGTCAGATCATTCCTAAGACATGCTGGTTTTTATAGAAGGTTCATCAAAGATTTTAGTGTAATATCTAAGCCTTTAAGTAACCTTCTAACAAAGGATATTATTTTTAAATGGGCTGAACATTGTGAAGAAGCCTTTGTTAAACTTAAAAACTTACTTACTTGTGCTCCCATCATTCAACCTACCGATTGGTCATTACCTTTTGAAATAATGTGTGATGCTAGTGATTATGCCATAGGTGCTGTTTTGGGACAAAGAAAAGATAAGAAACCTTATGTAATTTACTATTGATTAATACTTAAAAGTGCATTTTTATCAAGGTTTTATATCATCATTTTGCACTTGAAATCTCAATAACTCCTTAACTAAAACATGTTTTATAATAATGTAAGATACCTATAATTTGTGGTAAATGTCTATTTTTAATGCAGGCCTATCACATAAATGAAAGGATTGATTGATGAATTTAAGAATTGAAATTGAAAGGACAAAGAGATGGCTAAACTCTGAAAAGAGATGCCGGTGTAGTCCATACCGGAATACTGTTCGGTAATTGGATCATATCTAGAGTTGTAGATCTCAGATTTAGGTCCACTTTATATGTATGGAAAGGTAAGACATAGGCCTACAACTTTCATATGGAGCCCAAGATCTAAAAAGGCCATTTTCAAGTCCAAATTATTGCAACAACAAAGAAGATCGAAGCTGTCCTCCAGCCCGAGCACTATTCAGTATTTTGGCCATAGCTGGAGTTCTAGAAGTCCAAATGAGCTGAATTGTTTACACAAGAAAGCTGAGATAATTGCCTACAACTTTCATGTTTTCAAGTGGCTCCAATTTTGACGTTATCAATGATGTTTTGGGCAGACAAGAGAAGATAAGGATTTTCACCAAGTCAAGAGTTGGCCACCCACTCATCAATTAGTCATCAAATCAATAGTTCCCAATTTTGGCCTATAAAAGGAGGCATTTGCCATGCATTTAGGCATCTTGGTGTTCAGATCAAGATCATGCTCTTGCTTTCTCTCTTTGTTTTTTTTGTAATGTTTATGCTTTACTTTCATTAATATCAAGTTTATGCCTTTCATTTCCTTTCCTTTACTTAGTTAACTTTTATGTTCTTATTTTGTTTATCTATTTTGCTTTCTTTCATTATGTCTAGCTAAGTTAGTTATGTCAAGGTGAAAAGGTTACACTAATGGTGTGAGAATAAGTATAATGTAAACTTAATATGGACTTTAATGTTTGATACTAACATGTTTTGTATTTGTTATCTTGTTCACTCTTTAATACTTTGCTTGTTAAATGATTAATCTTGATTTATGTTGTATAACACTTGGTATAACAAATGCTTGGCACTTTCATAGCCCATACTGTATGGTATAGCCGACACCTGAGCTATGAAAGGAACTTGATTTGTTGTTAACATAAGTTATAATCATGAATGTTTGACGAGATTTACAAGTATTAGCATTAATTGAATAAGATGACTAATGTAATCATGTTAACAATCTATAATCTGATTGAAATCTCCTTTGTGTGTGGTTTCCAATTGAATAATAAGAGTTTATACTATACTTGTTTGACATACCATTAGTGGAATCTCTAACCTTGACATTTGTTATTATAATTGTTTAATCCTTACTTTAATTTTCCATCTCCAAGTTCTCATCATCTTCTTCTTCTTCTTCTCTTTCTTTATTATTATTATTATTATTATTACTACTACTACTACTACTACTATTATTGTTATTGTTGTTATTTTTATTATTGTTATTGTCATTGTTGTTATTATTGTTATTACTATTATTGTTGTATTATTGTATTTATAATTTGTACAATTAACCTCCCTGTGGTTCGACCCCGGTCTTGCCGGGTTATTTATTACTTCGACACTCCTGCACTTGGGAGAAGACATCAATCTTTCAGTCGTGTCAACTATGCAAGTAAAACTTTAAATAGTGCTCAAATGAATTATACCACCACTGAAAAAGAATTACTTGCAGTAGTATTTGCATGTGAAAAATTCAGATCTTATCTTATTGGCTCACCTATTGTTGTTTTTAGTGATCATGCAGCATTGAAATATCTTCTTTCTAAGAAAGATTCTAAGGCTAGATTGGTGCGGTGGATTTTATTACTTCAAGAATTTGATATCACAATCAAAGATAAGAAAGGCAGCGAAAATGTTGTCGCAGATTACTTGTCAAAATTGACAACAGATTCGAAAACTGACATCACACCAATCGATGACTACTTTCCCGATGAATCTTTACTTTCTGTCTCTACAATGCCTTGGTTTGCTAATATTGTCAATTTTCTTGTTTTAAGACAATTGCCAGCTCATTGGAGTACCCAAGATAAAAGAAAGTTCTTGAACAAAGTGAAGAACTTTTCTTGGGATGATCCTTGTTTATTCAAATATTGTCCGGATCAAATATTTCGAAGATGCATTCCTGACAATGAGGTAAGTAGTGTCATTAAATTTTATCATTCTGAGGCATGTGGGGGCCATTTCTGGTCAAGAATGACAACTGCAAAAATCTTACAAAGTGGATTTTATTGGCCCACCATGTTCAAAGACTCACATGCATTCTGCAAGTCTTGTAAAAATTGTCAAAAGTTGGGATCTATTTCAAAACGTCACATAATGCCTTTAAATCCTATTATTGTCATTGAGATCTTTGACTGCTGCGGTATAGATTTCATGGGTCCATTCCCTCCATCATTTGGTTTCTTATACATATTAGTCGCAGTAGATTATGTTTCAAAATGGATAGAGGCAATTCCAAGTCGAAACAATGATCACAAAACAGTGATAAAGTTTTTGAAAGAAAATATTTTGAGTCGATTTGGAGTCCCTCGAGCCATAATAAGTGATGGTGGAACACATTTCTGCAACAAGCCATTTGAGTCTTTAATGAAGAAATATGGAATCACACACAAAGTTGCCACCCCTTATCACCCTCAAACAAGTGGACAAGTAGAGCTTGCTAATAGGGAGATCAAACACATTTTGGAGAAAACAGTGAACCCTAATAGGAAAGCCTCGTCTTTAAGACTTAATGATGCACTTTGGGCTTATCGAACTGCTTATAAAACATCATTAGGTATGTCACCTTATAGACTAGTCTATGGAAAACCTTGTCACTTGCCTGTGGAACTTGAACATAAAGCTTATTGGGCTATTAAAGCTTTCAATTCAAATCTGGATGATGCTAGTCAACTACAAAAATTACAAATAAATGAGCTTGAGGAAATAAGAAATGATGCATATGAAAATTCAAGAATTCATAAAGCAAGAATTAAAGAGTTTCATGACAAGAAAATACTGAGAAAAACATTCAATATTGGTCAAAAAGTCTTGCTTTATAATTCTCGAATGCATTTATTTCCTAGAAAATTAAGATAAAGATGGAGCTGTCCTTTTATTGTGAAACATGTGTATCCATATAGGGCCTATGACATCGAGAATCCAAAGAATGACAATGTTTTCAAGGTAAATGGACATCGTCTGAAAGTTTACTTTGACAATTTTTCAGTTGAACATGACTCTATTAAATTGGGTGATCCTTTATATAAAGATTGATTTTATTTTATTTTATTTTTGTCTCTTTTTGAGTGATTTTTGCTAGTTTCTCTCATCCCGGTCAAATGGTGGATAATGGTACTCCGTGACTTAAGTCGGTTCTTTCAGTTTCCCACAATAGTTGATATTTGTGTATATATTTCTGCAATTTTTTTTGAATCTCTCTTCCAATTCTCATTTGATAATGGACACTAATCTTGAAAAATTGAAAAAGTATTTTCCCGCTCTGCCTCAAAATGCGATTACAAAAATTTACCGTGCTTGATGTGCAAGATTGAGATTGTTAATGAATCATGGAATTCCTGAAGATATTCGCTGGTTGATTGAAGCAAAGGTTCGATTATCAGGTGAGTCCTCTAATTCCTTCATTTCACACATGCCTAGAACAGGTAAAAGCACTTTTGTAAAGAAACGTCATGCAAAACGACTAGAAGTCTGTCATCGATGTGCTAGATGGACTTGTAATACACAATGTCGTTCTTTAAGAATGGTATCTATAAACCGTGAAGATAAAATACAATTCATTAAGGATGGCCTGAGGAAGGAGTCTTTAGATAATCTTCTATTGACTCTTGAGACGCATCCTAGTGGAGATGTGCATCGTGCAATTCATGATTTATGGCCACTATTTCATAAAGAACATGATCGACTTAGTCTTGGGAATCTGACTAAAAAAGACCCTATTTGCCAGTTTTTAAGAAAACTGGATGGGAAGCCTATCCCCGACCCATAGAGGGCGTTTAAACCGTTCTTGAACGTAAAACCAAGGGAAGATGTGAGCCACAATCACAACTACCTGTACATATACATGCTTTTTTAAAAGTAAATAAATAAATAAATAAAGAGAGAGAGAGAGAGAGTGTGTGAGACTTTAGTTGGCCTATGTATAGGTGTTATGATTGTCTTTTTAATTTCTCATCTATAAAACCCTCTCTTCCTTCCTTTCATTTCTACTCAACCCATACATTCAACAAATACAGAAGTGTGTAGAAATGGCAAGTTCCTCAAGTCATCATATAAGAAATATTTGTGTTTTTGGTAGATCTAGTCCTGGGAAAGAAAAGGAGTTTTTAGAATCAGCAAATCATCTTGGTCACGTGCTAGCTGAGAGAAAGATTCATTTAGTGTATGGGGGAGGTAGTCTTAGGTTAATGGGAGGTGTGTCAATAGCTGCATTTTTAGGAGGTAGTCAAGTTTTGGGGGTCGTCCTCGAAGCTTTAGCACAAGGGGACATCATTGGAAAAACAATTGGAGAGAAACTTCAGGTCTCCACAATGTCGGCTCGAATGAATGCAATGTTTAACATGTTGATGCCTTCATTGCTTTACCAGGTGGTCTAGGTACATTGGAAGAGATCTTTCATATTTCCTCTTGGGCTCAATTGCACATTCATCATAAACCCATAGGTTTGTTAAATGTTAATGGTTATTATGATAAGTTGTTGTCTTTTCTTGATCATGTTGTGGAACAGGAATTTCTAACATCTTCTGCACGACAAATCATAATCTCTGTTGCTACTGCTGAACAATTAATTGACCAACTACAATCCTTCATTCCTGTAATTGATCCCTCCATGAGTCGTATAAATTGGTCAACTAAGAAAAGCCGTAAAAAGCTTAGATTAGATTTGAGTCTTCATTTATAATTTTGTTGTTGTTTTGTTTTATTATTGTGTTTTGTTATTTCTTATTTTTGTTTAAGTGTGTTTCAAGTTTGTCAATGTTTGTTATTTCAGGTGATATCTTCTATACTCTATCTTTCTACCTTAGAACATTGAGGACAATGTTTTGTTTTAGTTGGGGGGAGAGGGTAGTAGTTGATAAAAAAAAAATTGTTTTTCATTTCATAACGCATGTGCATAATTGTTGTTACTAAGATGGCAGAGTAAAGGAGCTCTTTTGTTAAAGTGACTCTTGAGACGCATCTTAGTAACCATTCTTAACAAAGTCTATTATAATACTTCTTGAAATATTCAGATTTACAAACTCTCGCATTATTATCACTTAATTCTGCTCATATACTTATTTAACATGTATTCTTAAACCTTAATTTACACACACACACTTTAACATATGATTGTGGGTTGCATATTGGATTATTACATTATTTATGTTCTTTTGTTAAAGGTAACAACTAAGGGAAAGGGATTGTATATAAAAAAAAAA
>NW_011501469.1:1499-11689 GCF_000495115.2 Populus euphratica | reverse complement strand
TGTTCTTTATATAATTAAAGGGGTGTTTTAACGCCTAATACCCTAAAGTCAACTGACTTGGGAGCTATTGGCCCAACGCTTGTTACATGAGTTGAGGAGAAAAGCTTAAGGAAATCAAACATTGCACTATCTACATATCAGTATCTGCGACCCGAGTTACTAAGCTCGTAGGGGTGTCTTAACACCTAATGCCCTAAGACCAACTCGTCTGGGAGTCATTAGCCGAAAGCTCGTTACATTGGTTAAAGATGCATGGTGTTTTTAAATTATATGTATATATATTTAAAAAAAAAAAGAAGAAAAAAAACAGACAAAAATAATAATCATAACCCAAGGAAGTTAACCTTAAACATTAGAACAAAAATTTTATTTTCTTCCAAGAAAAGCCCTATAATTATGTGTTGATACATTGAGCACAAAAAAAAGGTTTATGAATATCTTGTTAAGAGGTATTGAGCAGATATATAAATTTAATGAGAGTTTGTTTATCTGGATAGATTAATGGAAGTTAAATGATGAATACCTTGCTTTGTGGAATTTTCAAATTGCTTTTCTATTTTAACGCTTTGATTACTAGGGACTAGTAATAAGCTGGTTGTGGGGTGTGATTAGTACTTAAAAGTGCATTTTTATCATGGTTTTATATCATCATTTTGCACTTGAAGTATCAATAACTCCTTAACCAAAGCATGTTTTATAATAATATATCTAATAATATAAGATACCTTTAATTTCTGGTAAATGTTCATTTTAAATGCAGACCTATCACATAAATGAAAGGATTGATTGATGACTTTAAGAACTTAAATTGCAAAGGCAAAAAGATGACCAAAATTAGAAAAGAGATGCTGGTGCAATCCAAACCGGAACATCGTTCGGTAATTGGGTCATATCTGGAGCTATAAATCTCAGATTTAGGTCTACTTTATATGGCTGGAAAGGTAAGACATAGGCCTACAACTTTCATATAGAGCCCAAGATCTAAAAAGTCCATTTTCAAGTCCAAATTGTAGCAACAACAAAGAAGCCCGAATCTGTCCTCTAGCCCGAGCACTGTTCAGTATTTTGGCCATATCTAGAGTTCTAGAATTCCAAATGAGATCAATTTTTTTCCCAAGAAAGCTAAGACAATTGTCTACAACTTTCATGTTTTCAAGTGGCTCCAATTTTGACGTTATCAATGACGTTTTGGGCAGACAAAAGAAGATAAGGATTGTTACCAAGTCCAAAGTTGGCCACCCACTCATCAATTAGTCATCAAATCAATAGTTCCCAATTTTGGCCTATAAAAGGAGGCATTTGTCATGCATTTAGGCATCTTGGTTTTCAGATAAAGATCATGCTCTTCCTTTCTCTCTTAGTATAATCATGAATGCTTGACGAGATTTACAAGTATTAGCATTAATCGAATAAGATGACTAATGTAATCATGTTAACAATCTATAATCTAATTGGAACCTCCTTTATGTGTGGTTTCCGATTCAAAAATAAGAGTTTATACTATACTTGTGTGACATACCATTAGTGGAACCTCTAACCTTGACATTTATTATTATCATTATTTAATCGTTACATTAATATTCCATCTCAAAGTTCTCATCTTCTTCTTCTTCTCCTCCTTCTTTTTCTTTATTATTGTTATTATTGTTATTACTATTATTATTAGTATTACTACTATTATTATTATTGTTATTATTATTATTGTTATTATTATTATTGTTATTACTATTATTGTTATTACTATTATTATTGTTGTTGTTGTTGTTGTTGTTGTTGTTGTTGTTGTTGTTATTGTTGTATTATTGTATTTATAATTTATACAATTAACCTCTCTGTGGTTCGACCCCGGTCTTGCCGGGTTATTTATTACTTCGACACTCCTGCATTTGGGAGAAGACATCAATCTTTTAGTCGTGTCATTTAGCATAAGAAGGAACCTGTTTAATAGCATCCAGCAAAGGTATATTGATTCTTACCTGTTTGAAAGTTTCAAAGATTTCAGAGTTGTGATTGACTTTCCTTTGTTTGGTCATGGCATAAGAAAATGGAAGCACTGGTGGGGAATCAGTCGTTTCTTTTCAATTTTCAGATTCAACACCTTCCTTACCTTCAGAAATTGACTTATCATCTTTCTCACAAGGTTCAAGAGTGGGTTTTTCAATAACCTTACCACTACGAAGAGTAGTGACTGATGTGACTTGATCAATGTGTTGGCTTCCAGAACTACTTGTATTTGCATTGTATTGCCCCTTGAGATTTTGTTATGGTTGAGATGGAAACTTACCTTTCTCTTGGAAACTGAGAGCAGATGTCAATTTTACAAGAGTATCTTTAAAATCTGTCATGTTTTGAGCAAGTTAAGTATTGCTTGTCTCTTGCTTTTCAATGAATGCATGCAATATTTCCTCGAGATTTCTTCTAGGAGGTGGAGCATAAAGAGGTACATATCCATGAGAATTTTGGAAATTATGGTGTGCTTAAAACGGTGGTAATGAAGTTTGTGCATTGTTGTTATCACTCTTCCAACTGAAATTTGGGTGATTTCTCCAACCAAGGTTGCATGTTTGGGAGTATGGGTTGTGGTTGGCGCTTTGGAAACTGTTTAAAGCATGGACTTATTCATGGAGACATTCCTTAAAAGAAGGCAAGGTTGGACAGTTATTGGTTGAGTGCTTATTTGTTTCATATATTTGACACACAATGTTTTCAATAGATTTTAATTTACTATTCTTTTTCAATTCTAGTGCCTCGACTTTTCTAGCTAAAGATGCAAACTTGGCTTGAAGGTCATGATCTTCCCTAAGGTTGTACATACCTCCACTAGATGTATGAGGTTGAGTTTTACTCGGTGCCTCATAAGTATCCGCGGTATCCTAATTTTGAGCATTTTCAGCTAACAAGTCTAAGTACTTCATTGCTTCCTCAGGGTCTTTATCTTCAAAAGTTCCATTGCACATCAATTCAATCATTTGCCTATCTTTAAGTGTTAACCCTTCATAAAAATATGAAACCAATCTCCATGTTTCAAAACCATGATGAGGGCAAGTATTAGGCAAGTCTCGATAACTATCCCAACATTGGTAAAATGTTTCTCCTGGTTTTTGAGTGAAAATGGTGATTTGTCTTTTGAAAGTGTTTGTTCTGTGAGATGGGAAAAACTTCTTTAAAAACTATTGTTGCATTTCATCCCAAGCATGAATGGATCTTGGTCTCAAATTTTGTAGCCATGTTTTAGCTTTATCTTTTAATGAAAAAGGAAAAAGCTTTAATCTGATGGTATTCATGCTACAATTTGAATCATTATATGTGTTACAAACCTCCTCAAATTCCCTTAAATGCAAGTATCAATTTTCCAATTTTAAACCATGAAAAGAAGGTAAAAGTTGAATAATGTCTGATTTAAAATTAAAATGAGATCCATCAGGAGGAATAATTATGCATGATGGTGCACTTATTCTTGTGGGATTCATGTGGTCTCTAAGTGTCCTAACACGGTTATTCTCAGTATTCTCATTATGAAGTAATTGATTATCTTCTTCGGCCATATTTTCTGAAAATGATGAGGATACCCTACAAAGTCTACCACTTGATGTACGTGACCATGCTCTCATGCACGTGTAAGAATAGAATAAAAGAAAGAAGAAAAAAAAAACAAGAACAAGAAACAAAGTTATATACAGTGAAAAGAGAAAATAAAATAAATACTATAATTTGTACAAGAACTTACCTCCCCGGCAACGGCGCCAAAAACTTGATACGACTAAAAGATTGATGTCTTCTCCCAAGTGTAGGAGTGTCGAAGTAATAAATAACCCGGCAAGACCGAGGTCGAACCATAGGGAGGTTAATTGTACAAATTATAAATAACAATTATAAACAACAATAATAGTAACAACAACAACAACAACAACAACAACAATAATAACAACAATAACAACAATAACAATAACAACAACAACAACAACAACAATAATAATAATAAAGAAAAAGAAGGAGAAGAAGATGAGAACTTTGAGATGGAATATTAATGTAAGAATTAAACAATGATAATAACAAATGTCAAGGTTAGAAGATCCACTAATGGTATGTCAAACAAGTATAATATAAACTCTTATTATTCAATTGGAAACCACACACAAAGGAGGTTCCAATCTGATTATAGATTGTTAACATGATTACATTAGTCATCTTATTCGATTAATGCTAATACTTGTAAATCTCGTCAAGCATTCATGATTATAACTGATGTTAACAACAAATCAAGTTTCTTTCATAGCTCAGGTGTCGATTATACCATACAGTATGAACTATGAAAGTGCCAAGCATTTATTGTACCAAGTGTTATACAACATAAATCAAGATTAGTCATTTAACAAGTAAAGTATTAAAGAGTGAACAAGATATCAAATACAAAACATGTTAGTATCAAATATTAAAGTCCATATTGAGTTTACACTATACTTATTCTTACACCATTAGTGTAACCTTTTTACCTTGACATAATAAATTTAGCTACACATAATGAAAGAAAGGAAAATAAATAAACAAAATAAGAACATAAAGAAGATAAGAGTTAACTAAGTAAAGGAAAGAAAATGAAAGGCATAAACTTGATATTAATGAAAACAAAGCATAAACATTACAAAAAATACAAAGAGAAAAAGCAAGAGCATGATCTTGATCTGGAAACCAAGATGCCTAAATGCATGGCAAATGCCTCCTTTTATAGGCCAAAATTAAAAACTTGTTGTTGTTCTAATTTGAACTTGAAAATGACCTTTTTAGTTCTTGGGCTCCATTTGAAAGTTATAGTCCTATGTCTTACCTTTCGATCCATATAAAGTAGATCTAAATCTGAGATCTACAGCTCCAGATATGACCTAATTACCGAACAGTGTTTCAGTTTGAACTGCACCGGCATCTCTTTTCAAAGTTTGACCATCTCTTTATTCTTTCAATTTCAGTTCTTAAATTCATTAATCAATCCTTTTATTTATGTAATAGGCCTGCATTTAAAATGAACATTTACCATAAATTAAAGATATCTTGTATTATTAGATATATTATTATAAAATATATTTTAGTTAAAGAGTTATTGATACTTCAAGTATAGAATAATGATATAAAACCTTAATAAAAATACACTTTTAAAATTAATTAAAGAGATTATATGTATTTAAAATACAGACCTATAGACCAACCTCTATGGCTTTTCAGGCCTCTATAACAACTCTCCCCGCATTTCTTTGGTCCCTGTCAAATCATTAGAAAAGTTGGTTCAATGGCTTATAGATTGGTGTTGCCCCTAGGTTGGTAAATTCATAATATGTTCGATATTAGTTTGTTAAGAAAGCATAATGGGCAAGTCACTCGAGCCTCACCCCAACTTCCCCCCTGTATCAAATACCTTTACTATCATTCCATAGCCTGAAGTCATTTAGATAATCGTGTAATTCACCAGGGAAAATACTGCTCTATATCCGAAGTTTTAGTCAAGTGAAGAGGAGCACCTACAGAAGATGCCACCTGAGAGAATAAGTGGTGTTTTACTAAGAGCTATCTTATTGATCCTCGTGGACATAGATTCGTAAGCGGGGGGAAATGATAGGACCATTTGTGTGCAGGAAATCACATAGGATCATGTAGGGACTTGCAAGGCAAAGGTATAAGACTTGGTCTATAAAACTTAGTCTATTTAGTTTTTGAGATATAAATCATTTTGTTGAATTTTTTATGAGTGGAATAGTAGAAGTAACTTCTTTCTATTTTTTAATATTTTCTATTATGAATTATATGGCTATAAATGCCAAGGTTATTTTTAATAAAAGACAAGTACGTAAATATCTACAATAATCTACAGAATCCGACTTCCGCTCTGACAAGGCTTGTAAGATTGGCATATGCATTATCATCTTGAATGGTAGAACATGTCTGCGGTGGTTGCCAAAGGAAAACGTCTTCTAAAAAGATTCAATTGACAAACACCACATGCAGAAAATCTCAAGCAGCATAAGTGACCATTTACGCTATATTTGTTTTTTAAAAAATAGTTTTTAAGAAATTATTTTTTAAATTTTTTTATGTTTGTTTGTCATTAAAAAAGTTGGTCAACGAAAAACATTTTCCGATCAACGAAAAACACTTTCCAATCAACGAAAAACACTTTCCGGTCAACAGAAAACATTTTCTGGTCAACAAAAATACTTTTTAGTCAAAAAAAAATTTTGCTTAATTTTCAGAAAAGTGTTTTCCTTTTTAGCTGTGTTTGTTTTCCGGAAAGTGGTTTCCAAGAAAACACTTTCCAAACTTTCTTGTATTTGTTTGCTGTTAGGAAAGTTGATAAACAAAAAACACTTTCCAGTCAAAAGAAAATTTGGTTTGATTTTCAAGAAAATGTTTTCCTGAAAAATTAGGAGGAAAACATTTTCCAAAAGTTGTGAAAAGTTTAGAAATATCATTAAGTAAAATAATATCAATAAAAAAATAAAGATCAAATTTAATAAATAAAAAATTTTAATAAAAAATAAAAAATAAATAAATAACAATTATAAAAATAAAAACTAAAATTAATATAAAAATTAAATTAAATAATAAATATTTAAAATAAAATATATATAAAAATTTAAAGTTTAAAGATTAAATTTAATATAATCAACAAATAATAAAATATTTCTTAATTTTTTATGATTTTTAAAAAATATTTTTCTTTTAAATTTTTTTTTAACTACAAAATATATATAAAAATCACTTTTTAAAAAAACATCGTTCCTTACCTTAAAATAACGGCCTTAGAATAGCTTCAACTTTTTAATTTGTAAAATTTATTCCTTATTATTTTAATAAACTTGAGAAAAATAAAATATTAATAACATAACCAAACACTGAAAAGTGTTTTTCAGTTCATTTTCTATAAAACTATTAAATATCAAAAAATACTTTACTTTTCAAGAATTTATGAAAACGTCTTCTAAAAAGATTCAATTGACAAACACCACATGCAGAAAATCTCAAGCAGCATCAGTGACCATTTAGCATAAAAGATGTTTCCTAGAGAGAAAACCTTCGTCGCCTATAATTTCAGTTTGCAATTAAAGTTTGAATCTAAAACAAATTAAGTTATGGGAACTTCAGCAGAACAAACTGCATCGAATTCTATAGGCAAAAAGAAAAATATAATGTGCACCTATATAAAACTAAAATATCACAGATCTGCTCTGCCAGGGTATCTGGGGAATGGAATGACATCTCTAATATTGTCGATTCCAGTGGCAAAAAGTATCATCCTCTCAAAACCCAGGCCAAAACCACAATGTTTTACAGTCCCATAACGCCGCAGGTCGAGGTACCACTCATATGGCTCAATAGGCAGTCCCATCTCAGCAATTCTGCAATGGAGAGTGCACCCACAAAAATGAAATCAACAGCATAACGAATATAGTCAGAAGAAAACAAAAGTCAATGCAACTTCACATAAAACAAGGTTGGACAATTCAAGCAGACTCGTCATACCTCTGCTTAATAACCTCATAGCGTTCCTCCCTTTGGCTTCCACCAATCAATTCTCCCACCTGCAATAAATGACAAAGCCAATTGGAATGAATGCAAAACGGTAGGCAGGTGAATAGCTACCATGTTAAATGTAAGAATTGGGCACATGGTACGCAAACTTTAAAATGTGCATGGGAATGATTTACCTTTGGTACAAGGATATCCATAGCAGCCACTGTCTTTGAATCATCATTGAGCCTCATGTAGAATGCTTTTATTCCCTTAGGATAGTTGTACACGATTACAGGCTTTCTAAATATATCCTCCGTCAAGTATCTGTATGAATAGACAAACCAAACCATCAATATATGCAAATCAAAAGGACAGAACATGCTACAGAGGCAGATTTGCATACCTTTCATGCTCAGATGCCAGATCAATCCCCCATTCCACGTTCTTCTCAAACTCCTTACCACCTCTCACTGCCTCCTCTAGCAGTTGCACTGCTTCTGTGTAAGAAATACGCTCAAAAGGGGTTGAAGAAACCATTCTTAGACGATCAATACAACCTTTATCATAAAGCTTAGCCATAAGTTCCATGTCATCAAAGCACTTGTTGAGTAGCCATTGGCACATGTATTTCACATATGCCTCAGCACAATTCATGTCATCCTGAAAAAATATGCAAAATTTGCTAACTGAAATATATTTCACATACCATATATATGTACAGAAAGGGAATTGAGAATCCTACTACATGTGAAGTACAAAAGATTCTATCACTATAGTCAGTGTAAAATACAGAGGTATATTAAAAGAATAACCTTTACTTCATACATGAGAAGTTGTTTCTTATTCAAGAATAGTGTTCATATACACAACATACAATAATGCTCAAAACAACAATAGACAACATGAACTTTCCAATTATCTTGTACAAAACATGTGATTTCACAAAATATATATATATATTACTTAAATATGTGGTAGCAGATCGTAAAAGGATGAGAGAACCCTTTTTGCCCCTCCGTACCCCACATTTTATCATTTCCTCTAACCCAATATAATGAGGGAGACTGTTGATCAGATCCATCAACAGCATATAATATACACCATGTAGATGGGTAAATTAGTTGACAGCCAACATATCAGTAACAGCTCAGTGAAATAAAGACCAAAACCTGCAATTACAGGCATAATAAACGCTAGAATACCGAGAAGCCAGATAAATCAATTAGAATAGCACATTGTAATATACCTGAAGATCTGCAAATGCTATTTCAGGCTCCACCATCCAGAACTCAGCCAAATGTCTAGAAGTGTGAGAATGCTCAGCTCTAAACGTTGGTCCAAATGTATAGACACTGGAGACAGCACAGGCATAGGTTTCAACTTGAAGTTGGCCAGAGACTGTCAAAAAGGCCTGACGGGAAAAGAAATCTTGACCATAATCAATCTTGCCATCTTTTTTAGGAATACCAGGTTTAAGCTTAGCTCTTTCCTCCACCCTTGAGAGATTCTCTTTGGCTATTTTAAGATCAGCCACAGAAGCACTAATTTCCTCCTTAGTTGCCTTAGCAGCTTTGAGTTGAGAAACAATATTACCTTTCTCCCCAACAGTAAGCTTAGCTGCTTCTAAGTCAGCCTCAGTAGGCGGAGGATTCAAAATGAGCTCCTTCTCGAGCTTTTCAGCTTCACTAATCAAGGTTGTAGCTTGAAACATTTCACCAGCACCTTCACAGTCACTTGTGGTGATAATTGGAGTATGAACATACAGAAAACCATGCTCTTGAAAGAAAGAGTGCGTGGCAAAAGCAAGTGCATTGCGAATTCGAGCAACTGCAGAAATCTAAAAAAAAAAAACATTACAAGCTTTCGGCTTTCAATCAATCATGCGGTAAATATTTACAAGCACAAAGCAAGCATACCGTATTAGTTCGGGCCCTAAGGTGAATATGATCCCTCAAAAACTCAAGGGAGAGCTTCGTCTTGGGAATCGGATAACTGGCAGGATCGGTAGGGCCTACATGGAGCACCTTATCAACACGGAGTTCAATCTTCTGCTTTGTACCTTCAGGGGGGACCTTAAGCAAGCCCTCAACTAACACGCAAGTCCCAGTCTGCACAAGCGTGCTCAGATCTGCTACACCAGCATCCACGATAACCTGAAGGTTGGCAGGACACGATCCGTCGTTCACCTCCAAGAAAGCAAAGGAACCCTTCCCTTGCTCTCTCCCGGTCTTCACCCACCCACCGGCGCGGACTCGTTGGCCTGCCAGCCCAGCTCCTCCATCGGGACGACAAACGATTGATCGGACCGGGGCCCGGTCGGAGAATGGGTGCTTAAGAGAATGGCCGTCACTAATGGCCATCTCTGCGAGTTCTGGTGCTGGAGGCGTGGCCTGGTCACCCATTGCTTGGTTTTGGCGGAGAGATAGCTGTAACGCAGGGACTTAGGGCTTTTTGTGTTTTACTGACAAAACCCTAATTTTGGTGGAGAGGGGAGGTGAATACAGAGGGGAGAAGATTGGGTGGCAGTGAGGACCATGGTAGCTTGTTTCTTTTGACCTTCTAGCTTTGATTTGATTACTGAAGTATACGTGTTAAAATCTGATTCATTAACGGAACATAGGATGGATTCTTCTATAGTTACGGTTTTAAAATATTTTTAATTTAAAAATATATTAAAGTAATATTTGTTT
>NW_011501469.1:0-1237 GCF_000495115.2 Populus euphratica | reverse complement strand
TTTTTATTTTTATTTTTATTTTTATTTTTATTTTTATTTTCTGTCCAGCAATATGATTTGAAAGATTTGAAAGGAATATTCTTTCACCCTTCCTATTTTATTTTAAGCTTTAATAGCATTTAAATTTTACTCAAATAGTCTTAATATGCAATTTAACATAATGAGAATTAAAGTGGAGATTTGAATCATGAATGGGTTTGCGATCAGAATTGTATTTTATTTAAGATTGGAAGAAAAGTATGAAACTTTACCTAACAAGAGTGTGTTTTTTTTTTTGAAAAAACCAAACTTATATATAATTAGTCATATCATTTATATTGAATAAAAAATATAAATCACAATAAAATTAATTAATTATTTAAAAGGTTTGCATGTTCATTCAAAAAATTAGTATAAGAATCATTCAATTATATAAAAACAAAAAAACACATAATATACATAACCTTCCATAAAAATTCATCAACTAAATAAGGATTTTTATATAAAAATATTTATATACAAATCTTAAAATTAATAGGTTAGACATGCACTCAATTCAAATAAACTCAAACTAATTAAAATAAGGTTATAAAAAATAAAATAAATGAAACAACAATTTAAGATTATTTTTCACTTTTTGCTACATATGATAGTAAAAAATATATAAAAAAATAATTATTGAAAAATAATTGTTGAACAAAAACCTAATGACTTGTAAAATAAAAATTAATTTATGATCAATTAATTCTTCTTGTTTGATATAAGATTATTGTAAAATAAGTAAGTCATGGTTATGAAACCCGAAACTACCTAACCAGTCGGCTCGAGAATCGATGGCTGGACCGATCTTAGTAAAGCAAAAAACCAGGATGAGTAAAAAACATAGTTGATCTGCTGAGTTGACTCGTGACTCGAGTGACCTAATAAACCCTGGTTAAGACTTGGTTTTTTTTTTCAAATGTGTTTTTTCTCGTAGCTAGAGACCTCTTTATATATATTTTATTAATCCTTTTCAAACTTTAGTATATAAATACTAGAATAATATTTTATTTTTTTAATATGGGATTTGAAACCCTTTAGTATATATACTCTATGTTCACAAAAAAAAAAATTATTTCTTCAAAGTGGGATCTAAAGTCTTTTAGTATATATATTATATGTTCATGAGAAAAAAGTTATGTATTTTTAATGTAGAATAAAAAACTTTTTGGATTTAAATACTTCAACCTAAAAAGATAACATACCAACATAATCCTTC
>NW_011501458.1:39123-42377 GCF_000495115.2 Populus euphratica | reverse complement strand
AGGATTATTACCACTATTGTATTTACATTGTTTTGGGTTCCATATTTGTTCGTTTAAAAGTGGAGTGCCTTTTTTTTCAAAGTATTTAGTCTATTTACAAGGTGTGTGTGTATATATATATATATATATAAACAAATCCACTCCCTCCTCTCACTGTATAAAAACAGTTTTAAGAGATGGGTTTTAAATAGGGTTATTTTAAAAAAATATATATTTTAAAATTTTAAAATTTAAATGTATTTTTTTCTTACTTGAATATACTCACACCCTTTTAAAAAATGAGAGTAGTTTTATTCAGGGTTTGCAGTTGCTCCTTTCAATAACTATGTTTTCTGGATATCAAATTTATATTGTTATCCTTGTAGGTATATAATAGTGTCTTAATTGCTAAATTAATATTTTAGTTAGGAATAAATATAGGCATTTTAAAAAAATATAAATAAACATATTTTATTTAAATTTTTTAATAAATATTTGATGAAATGTTTTTGAAAAATATACATTTGTAAAAGAAAAATTTTCCTCAAAATATTTTTATTGGGATGTCTAGAAAAAGAAATGTATAAATTTTTCAATAAATTTTAATTAAGAGCATTGACAAAGCTTGTACTTCACATACATGTCGATTATTATAAATTTACAGGCCATGTACTAGATAAGCAAATGATATTATAATAGCAATTCGAGAAGAATGATTTTAGTTGGTTAATAAACTTTACCTACTATTACTCCACCTAAAAATTAGAAATTGATAGTTGTTATACCATTTTCGCTACCATTTTTATTCCAATATATTATTTATAATTTTAAATATTACTTTGCAATATCTAATTACTTTTAATTTATATTCATTCATACATCAATCATTCATCTTCCACCTGTTACCAAAACAAATCATCTACCTAAATTTGGCAAAGCGAAACGAAAAAAAAAGAGTTTAAAAAAAAAAAAAGAAAAGGAAAGATGTGGGCAAAACCAAAAAAACTAAAAATAGGGAAAAAAAAAATTAATAGCATACCTCATGAGGAACAAGAATATCTTATGATGATGTCAAGCAAATAAAGAAAGGATATTGTGCTGTCAAAGGTTTTTAAAAAGAAAGAAAAAGGCTTATGAGATAGATAGAAAAAAAATAGGGTATGTGTTAACATGTGAGTGTTTATAGAATATTGTTTTCAATATTAATTTCAAGAGATATTATTATAGCAAATCAGATGGTCTCTCATTTGATTTATTTTTTCATTTTTTTATAAATTTAATTCAATTTAAAATTCAAATCAATATCCTTAAAACAGTTCCAGACATAAAAAAATCATTTAATCTTATGAATTAAATTTAATTCACATAGTTCTAAGTATATATTAAATTGCATACCCAATTATAGCATATAAAAAATCGAAGTAAAATTCCTAGGATATCATGCATATATAAACAAAACATGTCATAAAACTAGTCTTATAATGCATTATTGCATCATGGGACCCGTATTGTGCACTCATTTTTAGAAATTTAATTTCTAAATATAGTGTTCTTAATCCTTTTGCATATACTATGGAAACGGAATGATAGAAGTGCAGCTAAATAGGTAACGTAAGACCCCATATGTGAAACAAAGATTTAAAGAGAAAATGCAAGTTTGCAATGTTATCAAAGGAAACATAAGGTCATTTACCCACCATCCCATACATTATGCATTATGTAGAATGGAACATTTTTTTCTCTTTTGAAAAAATAATATAATATACATAGATAGAATGGAGAATGGAACACTTTTGAAAGTTGTGATCACAGTTAAAATCTTATAGTAAGAAAATAATTTGATATAAAAATATTGTTGCAATGTATAACCTAAATTTTTTATTTTGCAGTAATCCTAAACAATATATATATATATATATATATAAATGCAGGTGAAACCGTTTTTTAATTAAAAATTATTTTTTTAAATTTAAAATGATTGTGAATAAAGTTGATGTGTTAGATAATCAGTTAGTCTTTTAATTCAAATAATCCAATTTATTCTCTCTATTCAAGATATTCAATGGTTTAATATGAAAAGTTCAGTTGGTTTGTAATTGGTAGCTGGTGATGCTTGGTAAGCCAAGATAATTGCTATCTGCTATATGTAAAAGGTCTCTTTTAATAGATACAAGGACTCTCAAATACTTAAGTCATTAACTTTGTAAAAAAAGAAAGTACAATGATATTTTAAAGAGAGACTCTTAAAATATGTATGCTGAAAATGTTAAGAATACAGAAATTGTGAATCTTGAGTTTAAAGGATTCATGATGTATTTATAGCCCTATGAGTTTTTTTTTTCTTTTTTAAAGATAAGAGGTTAAAGTGTAATTTTATTTTTATGATATTTTGAGTTATATTTTACTCAAAACAATACATTTTGGATCAATATAAAATACTAAAGGACTTGCGTAGGATCCTAGAAAAACTCTCAATGAAATGTTGGGCACAAGGTAAGGTGTCAATCCCATTGGAGGTGAAATTAAAATGGGTCCAGACATGCTATTTAGACCCAAATATGTTAGGCTTGAGCATGGTATCTCAAGCTTATATGGGCGTTGGGGTGCATGCCCACCACCATTTGGGTGCCAAATATGGGTTTTTTGGTAGTAGTTGGGATTAGGCATGGTAGCTGAAATCCATAAAGATTTTTTAGGCCTCTTGAGGGTTTGGACTAGTTAAATTCGGGTTTATCAATAGCTCTCCTAGTCTTTGTGATAAAAAAATACAAATATTTATAAAAATACTTAGTACGACGAGTTTTGTTTAGTTTTTTTTTTGTATGATGACACAATCAAAAGATTGATATCTTCTCCCAAGTGCAGGAGTGTTGAAGTAATAAATAATCTGGCAAGACCAGCGTCGAACCACAAGGAGGTTAACTATATAAATTATGAACAATAACAACAACAACAACAATAACAATAATAATAATAATAATAATAAATTAAAGAGAACTTTGAGATTGTAAGATTAATGTGAGGATTAAACAATGATAAAAACAAATATAAAGGTTAGAGGATCCACTAATGGTATTTCAAACAAGTATAATATAAACTATTTTTATTACTCAACTGGAAACCACGCACAAAGGAGGTTCCAATAAGGTTATAAATTATTAACATGATTACATTAGTTATCTTATTCAAATAATGTTAATGCTTGTAAATGTTGTCACGTATTCATGATTATAACTTATGTTAACAACAAATCAAGTTCCTTTTATAGCACAAGT
>NW_011501458.1:38139-39086 GCF_000495115.2 Populus euphratica | reverse complement strand
TCCTTGACATAATAAACTTAGCTAAACATAATGAAGAAGAAAAACATAAATAAATAACATAAGAACATAAATATAGTAAAGAAAATGAAAAGCATAAACAAGAGATTAAAGCAAATATAACATGAAATAAAAATTAAATATTATAAAAATATAAATAAAAAAATAAAGAGCATGACCTTAATTTGAAAACTAAAATACCTAAATACATGAAAAATACCTCCTTTTATAGGCCAAAATTTCATACTATGGCAAATGCCTCCTTTTATAGGCCAAAATTGGGAACTATTGATTTGATGACTAATTGATGAGTGTGTAGCCAACTCTTGACTTGGTGACAATCCTTATCTTCTTGTTTAAACAAAAAGTTATTGCTAAAATCAGAGTTCGAATAGACTTAAATCATGAAAGTTCTAGAAAATTATCTCAGCTTTCCAATAAAAAAATTTGAGGTCATTTGGACTTTTAGAACTCAAGATATGGGCTGAACACTGAATAGTATCTGGACTGCAGGACAGATTCAGACTTTTTTGTTGTTTCTAAAATTTGAACTTCTAAACAGTAGAATTGAGTTTTGCATTCTCATAAATGTTTTAAGCCTATGTCTTAGCTTTCCATCCATATAGAGCATACTCAAATTCAAGTTCTACAGCTTTAAATATGACCCAATGATTAAATAATGTTCTAGTTTGGACTAAACCAACATCACTTCTCTAAGCTTCACCCTCTCTTTATCTTCTTAATTTCAGTAGTTGAACTCATCAATCAATCTTTTTATTTATTTAATAGGCCTATAGTTAATATTAACATTTATCATAAATTAAAGGTATCTTATAGAATTAGACTTGTTAATATAAAACATGTTTTAGTTAAAATGTTATTGATACTTCAAGTGCAAAATACTGATATAAAACCATGATAAAAATGCACTTTTAAGTACTAATCACTTA
>NW_011501458.1:9192-37952 GCF_000495115.2 Populus euphratica | reverse complement strand
TGCTCAATACCTCTTTACCAAGATATTAATAAACCTTTCTTTTATGCTTAATATATCAACACGTAGTTGAGGAGCTTTACTTGGATAAAAAAAAATTATGCTAATGTTTAAGGTTAATTTCATTGGGTTATGTAACAAGTGTTGGATCAATAGCTCCCAAGTCAGTTGACTTTAGAGTATTAGGTGTTAAAACACTCATTCGGACGTAATTGCATAGGTTAGGAAAACTATGAAATCAAACTTATCTATGTTTTTATTTATTTATTTATTTACATTTTTTTGTTTTTTTGTTTTTGCAAATTATATAATATCATTTTCCTTTAGTTGTTACCTTTAACAAAAAAACATAAATAATATAATAATCCAATATACAACTCACAATCATATGTTAAAGTGTGTGTAAAAATGAAGGTTTAAAAATACTTTTTAAATGAGTATATGAGCATAATCAAGTGATAATAATGTGAGAATTTGTAAATCTGAATATTTCATTAGAAGTGTGTGAGTAAAATCAAGTTTGTAAAATGAAGTTTTAAGAAGATTTATTCTATAAGAGCTTCTTTATTGAAAGACTAATCTCCTTCATCATAACCTTGATGTCATGCACATAGAAAAGAACATGTTTGAAAATATTTTCAACATGGTCATAAACGTGAAAGGGACGCTAAAAGTTCTTTTTTTTTTCTTTCATTCTTACAATTAAACACTCTCAATCTCTCGATCCTTTCTTGTTCCAAGTCTTCTTGATTAGAATTAACAAGTATATGTGGTGAATTTTTTGATGTATTTGTTTTTTGATTTATTAACAATGTATTTTTGTTTTTTTAATCACACGTAGATAAATTTTAAAAGTAAGCACGCCATTAAGGTAAGTATTTTTCATTCCTAAAGCCTACATTTGTTTTTGTAATATTTTTTTATCTATTTTATTATATAAATTGTTGTAATGTTTTATTATTTTGTTAAATTTTAAATGTTATTGTTAAATTTATAGTATAAATGTTCATTGAATGTAAGGGATTTTTTTGTTTATTTTATTGTTTTCTTGAATTTTAATTGTTATTTTCAAATTTGTAGTATAAATGTTAATTGAATATATAGGATTAAATTTCATTATAAAAAATTCATGTCAATTTAGGATTAAAAAATTATCATGTTGAAATAATCCAAAATTGTTGGTAGAAATAAAATAAAATCAATTAGTTTATGGCATATATTTTGTATATTTATAGGATTGAAATTTTGGGTAGTTTTCAATATAATGGAGATGCTGCCAAATTTAAAAAAAAAATCAAAATTGATTATGCAAATATTAATTAAAATTGTGTAGATGCATAGAAATATTAATTAAAATTATATGGATGCATAGGAGAAAATCAATTGCACATCATGAGCACATGATTGCAGTTAGTTCTTCTAACAATGACGATGACAATAACATGTCATTAGGTGTCGACCAAAAAGAAACACTTGCGTGAACTCATAACATTGCCTCTTCAAGTGTGATTTCACAATGTAAAGGTGGTGTCTCTTCACGGTGAGTTCCATTCACCAGCAAGTATGATGTTAATTGGAAGAACGACCTTTTAATTTATGAATAACTCATATTTTATTAATTTTATCGATTTTTAGGTTCATAAACATTGAGGTCGTCTGATTAATTACATCAACGTGTAAATCATTGACAGCATTTTCAAATATCTTGGTTAGAAACCTCATATGATGTATGGTTTATAAGATGTAAGGTTATTCTTAACTTCAAAATTTTAACTATTTTTTATGTTAATTCCTTTACTTTATTGAAATTATTGATTTATTTTTTATAAATTTTTAATGAAAGGCTAAATTCAAGTGGGATAGAGAAAATAATAATGTTGCTCAGATGGTTTGAAAAAATCATGTTATAACTAGGTAACATAAAAAACAATACAATAATTTTTTTAATCTTATATATTAAAATTGTAATTGTCATTAACTCAAATAGAATATGTTTGTACATGAAGGTTGTGTGATTTTTGGTATGAAATGCAAAACAAAACAAAAAAATATGCTAGGGAAAACATTCTACCAGGCTAGAATGACATGACAGTTTGACAGGATTTCAGGTCGTCAAACATCCCGAAGGATATATGGGCAGAATATATTTAGCACATGACATCTACTCGGTTCACACGATACTCACAATTTGGTACATGAAATCAAAGCCAATAAATTCATGGTTTGGTTACAACGCATATCAGCAGCTACGTTTTATTTGTTTTGCATGCAAAACAAATGGTAAGATTAATTTTAATTATATCTATCTTTAATTAATTTGTTGTTATTTATAAATATATTTAACTTGTAACATTTTTTTTCTTACAAGCTATGACTCATGGACATGAGTCGTAGCCCAATAAAGCTTTTTATAGAGATGCATGTGTGGAGTGAAGATTGTCAAAAAGAGCAACAGTTCATTAACAACCATGCTCAACACTTTGTGGTATGTTTGTTCAATCATTTTCTTTCGTAAGTTATTATTTTCTTGAGTTGAATTTGTTGGTTTCATTTTTTATTTCTAGGAAACATACAACAACCAACTAAGAAAGAAATACGGGGATGATCTTTTGACCCACCTGGATTTCGATCTGAATTTATGGATGGAGACAAGATTGTCTAGTGGACCTGATAGATATCAAGTGTATGGACTCACTACGGTCGAAAACTTGCAAACGGGCCATAGTGTCTCAATTGTTGGGAGCTAACAATCAATATCAATCACCTAGTCTTAGGAGTCCACAGCCTTGCAACAACATATAGTCAATCTCACTAAAACATATGAACGACTCTTTGAGGATTATAAATGACTCTGCCAAATAATCATAGATATGGACGTGTGCGTCCTTTTTTGGCTATATGGTCCAAGGAATAACCAACCTGCTCCTCCAGCGTCACTATTGTTATGGTGTAATTTTATTTGAACATAAAAATTTGTAATGAATATTTGGCTTTTATATTAAGATTATTTATTTTTACATACTTGAATTTATAAAAATTTATTTTTTTAATTATTTTCTTTTTTAAATAGATTTTTTTTTTAAAAAAAAATTATTATTACGGAGGAGTTACTAAATGCCAGTACCAATCACTAACGAAATAATTTCATCGATATATTCTAGCGAGTAAATTTTTTTGGCATAAAAACTCTATCTAGAAAATCATTGGTTTTTATTTTTTTAATGACAAAAATGAAATTACCAACGAAAGGTTTACTAATGGATGATTTCCATCTGTGAATCAATTAGTAAAATTATTCTCAATGAAATGTTAGAATAAATACCGACAGAAACTCCATCGGTAAAATTATTAAATGTAGTAGTGTTGCTTGAACTTGTGATATATTGGCTTTGTTTCATGTGTTAACCAACGAAGTTACGACACAACTTTGTTTTCAAAACAATTAAACTAATATATTAATATTTTGTTATAGTTCATATGAATAGTGAAGTACCATAAAAAGCCTTTGTTATTTTAATAGTATAGTATTGTAACAGTCTGACCCAACATGTTGTATATTGTCCGCTTTGAGCTTTACCACCCTCACGATTTTGTTCTTGGTGATGCGAGCCCACTTCTGAACTTGATGCCCCAAAACATGTATAATATGTTAGCAACCAGCACTACTAATATGCCAGCTACCGAACCCTCACCTGCCAATGTGGGATATTACAATCCGCCCCTTTAAAGAGCTCGACGATCCCGTTGGCACAACCAGATAGCCAATGAGATCAGCTCTAATACCAAATGTAACAGTCTAGCCCAACATGTCGTATATTGTCCATTTTAGGCCTTATTGTCCTCACGGTTTTGTTCTTGGTGACGCGAGCTTACTTTAGAGCCTGACACCCCAAAACGGGTACAATATATTAGCAACTAGCACTACTAATAAGATTAACTACCAAACTCTTATTTGCTAATATAGGATATTACAAGTATAATATTGACCATATATACTTCGATTAAAAAACATTTCATTTCTCATATGTTAGGATAGGAGTTTTTAAGATGCATATGTAGTTGAATATAAATATACCAACTCATCAAAAAAAAAATGATGAAACTTAAATATAGTTAATGAATTTTTTCTCTTTTTTGTTTGAAGGAGTATCATAACACAATATTTTGGTCATTTTATACGATAAAAAGGAAGTGGGGGGGGGGGGGAGATATTTGTTAGTGAATTGGTTTAATCAATAGATAAAAAGCCATAATTATCATTATTCTTAAAACAATAACTTAATTTACTAAACATAATAAAAATCTAGAGAAACCAAATATACAAGTGAAACTTGAGAGATAAATTGAAGTTAGTGAACTAGTTGAGATTAAGGTTATATATTTTTTTTTTCATCAGCTTTTGCATTTATGGTGAAATAAACATAGCAACATGTTTAGTAACAAACCAAATTGTGTTTCATATTGTGGGCCGACTAAAAAATTGAGTTTAAAACGCAGTTTTTGTGTAGCAGTTTTTACATTTTTTTTAATTAAGTTTCATAAAACCCTATCTCTTTTTATGTTTTGATAGTGTTTTTGAAAAAATTTAAAATTTTTTTATTTTTTTTCTTTGTTTCAAATAGATATATTTTTTATGCTTTCAGATCATTTGATGCGCTGATATCAGAATAATTTTAAAAAATAAAAAATATTATTTTAATATATTTTTAAATAAAAAATATTTTGAAATGCAACCATAACCATACTCCCACCAGATATTTTATACATGTTTTTTTGTTACACATAAACTTCAACTATAATTTTTATCAAACACGTATCTAAATTCAAATAACCACAATTAACCATACTTTTTTAAAACTTATTTTTTAAAATCATAATCACAAAAGTTACCTTAAAAACAAATATACTCAAATTAAATTAATGAAAAGCTAGAAGAAGTTGTTGAAATTACTCAAGAGATTGAAATTAAAATAAAAAACAAAAGAAAATATTATTTTCTAAAGCCATAGAAAAGGTTGGTCTAAAAAATTAAAACAAAGAGGTTGAAGGAACTAATTTAGTGAAGTTGTAACACAAGAAGTTTATTTTGTGAATAGGTTGAGTACAATACTATGTTCAAAGTGTTTGTACTGTCTTCATTATTTGGTTTGGATTATTATTTTCATTATTTTTGTTATAATTAATTTTATTTTTTTAGTTTTTTACTTGTTAAAAAATTTTAAATTTGGAGAAGTTTTGAACAAGTTCAATACATAGTGTGATAAAAATAAATATAAATTTTGATCTAATCATTGAATTAGATTAAAAAATTTAAAAATTATTATAAAAAATAAATTCGGATGACTAGTTGGATTATTGTTTTTGTTTTTAGGTTTAAATTAAATCTAGTAGCTATTTTTTTGGATTTTTTTCTTGTTATTTTTTATTTTATTTTTATATTTAGATTAAAACCTTCAATTTAATTACAATTTTAATAAATAAGATATTTTTCTTATACTTAAACTAATTAGAAAATTTTATAAATTATTGAATTTAAATGGTTGTTAAATTCTCCATCTAGGTGGGAGAAATAGATTTAGATTAGCTCTTTCTAATTATTTAATAATCAAATCAAATCATTGAAACTCAAATCTCTTTTATTAAAGAAAAATCAAAGAAGAAGTTCTAATTATTTAATAATCAAATCAAATCAAATCATTGAAACTCAAATCCCTTTTATTAAAGAAAAATCAAAGAAGAAGATAGCGACAAGCTAAAGACAACACCAAAATCATGCAAATCCATCAATAACAAATGACAATTGATGCTGAAATATTTGGTGCAATTATTAATAACCGAAAGTATGAATCTGCATGACTGGCTGGGCCACAAAACAAATTAAATAAAAATAAAAGGACTGAGACTATTAAAATCATTAATCTTAATCCCCAATCCTATGGTCGCTAATGGACAAAGAAATAGTGCTTGAGGGTCCCTCTGGTGGAGGGCCATTTTGAAAATGGAAGTTCCTGCTGCTGTCGACATTCAAATAGCATCACATTACCTTGTCCACATAAAGCCATGACACCACATTTTTGTGGTTGATATTTGGGAGTGAGATATAAATTGTTTTTTAAAGTTTTTTTATTTTAATATATATTAAAATAATTTTGTTTTATTTTTTAAAATTTAAATATTAATGCACATCTAAAATAAATAATAATAATAATTTAAAGATAAAAAAATCTAAAATATCTCAAGAATATAGCATGCAAACAGTACTTCATTGGATTCTTAACCATACCATGCCAAGAAATACTTGAGTCACCTATTTTACATAGAAGAAAAGACATCACAAAGCTTGTATTTTATGGAATTAATTAAATAATAGCAAGAATTTGAAAGAACGAAATAAGGAAAGAATCATGACAATTACTTACATCATCACATTCTAGGATTTAAATCATTGTTTTAAAATCAACACCTACTGCATTAACTTGAAAGTTTACTAGTTAAAAATATAATCTAGTTCAAATTTTTAAAAAAAAATTAGCTAGCCCATTTAAAAATATAGATTCAGGTTAACTTTATCAAAACTTAACTATTAATTCATTAATTTTAATTAAAAAAAATTATTTAAAGTATATCATTTTGGTTTTAAAAAAAATATTAAGTTAATTCAAATTTACTCTACTCAATCCTGCCTCAAATTAACTCAAGTCAAGTTTTAAAATTATAATATGGTTTTATTTGTTTCCCCTGATTGTTGGCAAAATTAAGGGTTTGATGCTGAGAAAAAAATGAGGAGGAGATTGGAAAGAAAGAAATTTATTCTAACAAAAAATAAAATCAAAATTTGATATCATGCCCCTAATTAACACGGCATAATCTTCCACCCTTCGACAGGCATTTTACAGAAACTGAGATTGCACCTCAAAACCAATCGGCATTAAGCATTGAAAGGAGGGATGATCTTGAGAAGCAATGTCAAACTTAAACATGGTTTCCAAGTATGAATATATATTATGTCAAGGAGAATTTTTAGATGACAAGGTTAAGATTTGTATCTTGACAAGAAATTAAAGTCTTTTCTTCTTCTTCTATCATGCTATGGAAATATAGAAAATTTGGGTATGAGTCTATTTATATGTTACCCCGTACAATAATAACCCACCCAACAGCCACACTATGATATTTACCTTACCACGCCTGACAGCATGACTTAATTCATGAATTCCTGAGCTCATAGGGATCATTTATTGAATCATGTGCGGTAGCGAAGATGTCTCTATCAGCCTGGACAAGTCGGTATAAACTCAGTAAACTTCAGCCCCCCTTGCAGGATGACAAGCTCCAACGTTGAATTATTACATGTACTTGGCATCTTCCATGTATTCAAAGTAGTCAACTCACAAAAATGACTGATGCAAAGGACATGCATGGAATACAGGATTTTACATCAAGCAAAGAAACAAAAATCAGCAAAAATATAATCAAGATGCCTTCAGAACTGAATTAACGTGCAAGAGGTTTCTTGTTGTGTCCTGTTAAATGAATGAAACCTGCTAATTTGCAGAATATATACCTCCCCCAACGTCCATCTATATGGGGGGTGGGGGAAGGGGGGAGAACCAGAAATGACACTTCTTCTAGGAAAACATCAGTTTGGTCATTAGATAACTGGTGGAGCAGTAAACTTTTGTTTGTGCATGCACATGCAAATCAAATATCCTAAGCTATCAAAACAATAATAAATGTTCAGACGCATTTGACAGGAAAGGATAACTAGGATGTTCCAAAGGGGGGCTGACCTTTCTTGATGAAGAAAGGATGTCTCAAAATAGTACGGAATCAGAGATACAAAATGCAGATTCATTTTAATGTTAGTAGAAACCGGTTCTTTTTCCCTTGAAGAGGGGATTCCTGATAAATCCCATGCAAACCAGATCACATACTACAACTACAATAAATGCCCTTAATGACTTCATATAAATGGTGGACGTCAGATCATGAGCAGAAATAGAAATCTCCAAGAAAATTTCCGTCAAAGCCAGTGGAATTGCAGTAAGATTTGTATTCTGAATTACTGTTCATTGATGTGGAAGCGCTGAGCAAGTAAAGAAAGGCATTATTTTTTAAGAACAAGTCAGCAGAAACCAAAGCTGAATGGGTGGTGATTGCTATACATATCAGCTAACAAGGACAAGGAAAAACTCCAGAATGGAAAAACTTAATGATTTTAACCCACAGATGTCATAAATGACAAGTACAAAAAATATATGACAGATGTTAGGAACTATCATTAAATTATAAAGCGGTGACTGTGACAATGAAGTGTCCATACTTAAAATGATCAGCAGCAAAGGATATTACACAGTTTATCACTGTACCATCCCAGGATTTTAAATTTTATAACAAAAATCAACTCCTATAGTACAGTTCTCATGCCAAGTTTCTTGGCACAAACGATGGTTTTATATGATCAACATCATCCTTCACCTATATTGACAGTCCATTTTCCAAATCCTTGATGTCCACCACGGAACGGGAGCTTCTCATCAGCTTGAATAGCTGGTAATATTTGATGTCAATCCTCCACCTTGCTTCAGTGACCTACATATGTACTATTATTTCAACATAAGTTTATGGACAGACATGGAAAAAAATCAATGGAAAATCTGTAAAGTGCGTTTGTTTTCTCTAATGCCTTGACCATAAATGAATTTGGCATTGTTCAATGCTTTCAAGCTCAAGCTAATGGCTGAACAGAGTAATTTTACCTCAAAATATTGTTGCTAAGTATGTGAAATGCTGAATGAGAATACAGGGAGCTGCGAGAATAACAATTGGGCAGAGGGACTTGGAAGAAGGCAAAGAGAAGATAAACATGTTGGGCACACAGATTTTCCATATGTTGCACAACATAAAACGTTAAAGAAACACAAAGACCAGAGTTCAGGGCTGCACAGAATTTACTGTACCACAAATTTAAGTTCCCAAGAATCGTCTCTTTGTCCAAATTCCAACCTAGTCAATCTTAAATAGATCTTCGCTAAGCTATTCAGCTATAATTTGAAATCATATAGTAATCCCTAAATTTCTGGCTATCCAAAAAGCAAATAAAGGCTCCAATCTGTCCTACATCAGAAGGGGCAACACTTGCAACCTAAATATTTTGAACTCGTTTGTCCCACAACCATAGCCTTATGTTCTATACAATTATTAGCAGAAGTTCTATGTTTTTGCCAAAAAACTTCAGCAAAGCATAGACTCACTGGTGCAGAAAATATCACATTTTCCATCCCTCTTTATTTCTAATGAATTTATTATTTCTTTCCTCTACTCTTTTTGCAAAAAAATAAAACAAAATAAAAAATAAAATAAAACCTGAATTTGATGGCTAGCAAACATTAGAAAGACAGGCACTGGATTGTTTTGACTATGGCTTATTTGATTAGTTACATTATCGCTCAAATAAGCATTTAGTTCACGTGTGAAGCTCAGAAAAATGGTTAACCAGAAATACACATCGTATGGAGAGCAATATCTTCATTGGAAAATCTTGAGAAAATCCTAGCTAGAAACCAAATCATTTACACAGATAAAAGATGACATCTAACACTATCTCATAAATACACGGGAAATTTTAACATGGCATTGGAAAATAACAATACAAAACACAGTGAACAGCGAAGAGTTGGCAAGGAACAGGTCATCAAGATCTTCCTGATTTAGAATGTTCCAGACCAAAACAGACAAGTGACTCCCTAACAAGGCAAAGGATGTTAGGATTGACCTGTGAGAATCTATAAAAAAGAAACACACAACTGTATGCATGAAGCTGTGCAGAATATATTGCGAGAGTCTAAATTATTCTGAACTGCTGCAAAGAGCTCAGAAATAGTTAAGCAATTGGAATTAAACTTACTTGAGGCTAACAAATTAAAAAAAAAAATTCAATATCAAGACTGCCCACTCCAAGGGGCTAAGTTTCAGAAAGCCTTTTCTCAAGAGTCTGAGTTTTTTTTTTTTTTTTTCCATCTCTTACAACCATAAGCCACTGAAAACAGCATCGTATGTTAATGAATGATTCAAATCTTTTCCTTCCGTTTTTTCTGGGTTTTCTCTAAATTTGGAATTTATCACTTAGCAAGTTTCATACCAGGGCTCAATCCAATTAAGTCCTCAGTTTCGTCATATATGGATCTTGTATCTTAAAATGGGAACAAAATATTCAAACCTCCAGACATAGCATAAAAGGGAAATAAAACATGTAATTCCTCACATAATAAATATAACCAATGGAGTATATAACAATTAGCATGGAAATAATGGCCTAAAGCTAGGAATTAAACCTTCTATTAACAAAGATAACACTTTCAGGAAGCTCTTCCAGATCCAAAGAAAGTCATTTGTCAACTCCTAAATTTATTCACTTCAAACTTTGCATGGCTACTTGTCTTGGTCAGCTCTAAATCATCATATACACAACATATTAAACTCTATTGTTGTTTCTATTCTACCATGCACATCATTGTGCGATCAGTGGTACATAAAACTACGATCAATGCAAATATAGGGCTGTAAATTAGGAAATCAAGTAAAAGCATAATTCACATTAAACTCTTACTGTTCCTATGATAGCATGACATAATATTAAAAATACATGTAGCATATGAATCATACATAAAAAATGGGCTTTGAATACCATACCTTCTAGTCATGATCCTTTTAAAAACGGAACCATTTCTTTATGGTACTTTCTGGTGGCTTCAACAAATTCCACAGCAAAAGCCTCATCCTCTGGGTAATATGCAATGGGATCACATAACAGAGGCTGGGGAAGGTCAAGCACACCTTCAAGTATTGCATGAAGACAGTAAGCTGAGTACGTGATGTGGTATCCTCCTTCTTGGACGATAAGAATCTTCCCACCACTGTGTTTATTTGCCAGACTATGAACTATCCGTCCAATCTCTCTATAGCCATCCATTGTCAAGCATTGCCTTCCATTTGGATCAAACTGAAGCAAGCAATGCGACTCAGTAAGGAGATCAAAGTTTTAAACACTAACGTTTTAGAAAAAGAAGGCAAAGGCAAAGTCTGAGAAATGCTCATCAAAGAAGTACAATTATAGCTAGAGATGATGGCAATCGAGGAACTTCATAACAAACATGCAGAGTCCAAGTTATGAGGAAAACCATAAAAAGAAGAAAAGGGAATCCATCTGGGGGGTGTGTGTGAGAGAAAGAGAGAACAACTTAGGATGCATAAATTTGAAAGGGGACACAAATATTTTCATATTTATTTTCCATAGCCAAGTTACTAATAATTTGCAGTCTAGAAACACAAAACTGACGTTTTAGTCTAGAAAGCTCTCTAGAATATTGAATATTAGTACATGTATAAAAAAAAATATATACAAAAAATTGAAGTACAAGGTTTAACTGGTTCAAAAGCTTGCCTTTTTCTCATGTATCCATAATTCACTCAGTTGTCTCCTGTGCTTTGCTACTTTCAGCTTGTATAACACAAAAAAGGATTAAAAAGAGAGGAGAAGGGGGAAAGGATTAATTAATGATCAATCTAAAGGTCTCTTCCATATAATTTTTCATTTTTCCTTTTTCTACATCCTGTACAGCTGTGAACATTTTTCAATGTCATATGCCGTACTCATTTCAGTTCTTCAGTTCTTCAGTTTCCCTCTCACTATTACTCCTCGGTGTATTCCCATTAGACATGTTATATGGAAATATATAAATGCACAAAAAGTTAACATATTTATGCATGTATAATTATATTGTCAAACTAATATGCATATGTTTACATGCATAACCTTACCTCATAACATAGTAACAATCTGGCAATGTTCTATCATCGAATTAAGGGTACTTACAGCACTTGAATCTTGGCCAACAACAAAAACTATCATATCAGGTTCAAATTTGTGAACAGCTGGGACAACTAACTCCTTCATGGCATACCCATATCCCCTATCGCCTGTCCCATTAGGAAGGGGTATGTTCAAATTGTAGCCAAAACCCTCTCCTTCACCTAGCTCACCAACAGATCCATTCTGTGGGTGAGATGGACCCCATGAACCATGGTTCATATGAAGGGAAACGGTAAGTACTTTATCAGTCCGATAGAATCCCTCCGCTGTTCCATTTCCATAATGAACATCAATGTCTATAACTGTAACCTTTTTGCACCCTGAATCTAAGGCCAATTGAACCGCAAGACCAGCATTGTTAAGGAAGCAATACCCATCTGCTTGTTTAGGTTGAGCATGGTGACCAGGCGGCCTAACCAATGCATAAGCAAGCTTTCCATGCCCGTCAAGAATATGCTTCATTGCTGATAGTGTAGTGCCAGCAGCAAGAAGTGCAGCATCCCATGAGCCAGGATTTAAGAAAGTTCCGGCACAAATCATCTTCCCTCCTTGTTTATCTGCTTCAACTAGTTCATCTATGTACTCTGCTATTTTAACATAAATGAAAAAAATCAGACACGATGCAACAGATTGAAAAAAATAACCTATTTGCTTTCTGCCAATAAAACATATAAGCAAAAACTCTAAAACTCTAAATGGCTTCAAGATAGCAACTTTACTATTCAATTGGTTCAAAACTAGGGAATTGCTGATCTGAATAATAAGAATGAAAGAGTTACCTGGGGCGTGAAAAGAGAGCAATTCAGGGACTTGAGCAGTTCTGCCAAGTTGCCAAGAAATGTATGGATAGATGGGACCTTTCTGAAGTATAGAGACCATGTTCTTGATCCTGTCTGAGTTCTCTGGGTGCTTCTCCAACACGTCTAGGAACCCAGGATCAGTTCCTGAGTCAAAAACTCCCTTTCCAGTTTCATGGTTTAGCATGCCCTCGTGCCAGAACACGTCTATGATCTTGTTTGAGCAAGCAGCTGCCATGGCTGACAGCAATTCTTAGAGGATTTTAAGGTGAGACTGCGAGAATGGGGAGAAATTTTAGAAAAAAAATTTAGCGCATTAAATTAAATTTTTAAAAGAAAAAAAGAAGAAGGGAAGTTACTTTACCCAACTATTTGTTGTAACATGGTCGCGATAAAATTACCTCTTAACTATTAAACTTTTGAATTAGGTATTAAAGTGAAGGTCATTATTACACAATTATTTTTTATGAATTACACGAAGTTAAATTGGTTATTTTTTATTTCACAATATAATTAGCTAGTAAAGTTATTGTATTCCAAGGAACAATATATTATTCCAATAGTATAATAATACAATTGTTTTTAATTTTTATATTTTTAAGCTAAAGTGATCTTTTTACTATGATATAATAATTTTTTATAAATTATATGGGATTAGATTAATTTTTTTGTTTGATATTAATGTAAACCTCAGCCCAAAAAAAGAGTAATATTTAATTTAAAAATAATAAATTAAGAGAAAAATTTTATGAGTATGAATGGAAATGTCAAATGAATTAGTTTAAAAAAAAACTATAATGATTCAAGTAAATAAAATTATACATAACATTTGGATTTTTTTATGTAAAATTATTGATTATTGAATTTTATGATATTAAATATATAATTTAATCTGATTATTTGATTGGACTAAATATTTATAAGAAATATCCTAATATATTTTATTTTTAAATAAAAATTATAGGTTAATCAAAATTTGATAAAGCGTTGTTAACAATCAGAAAAAATACAAAAACTGGCATATAGACTAGGTATGATATTTTTGTAAATAAATAAAAGTGGCCTCCTTTCTACTTATGTACCGGCCGACTGTTCTAGTCGATCAAAATAGAGAAAGAGCTAAAAAAACCTCCTTCGATTCTTCTTCTTCTTGCTTCCTTTACTTAAACATTGGTGAAAAGGTGAACCTTTGTTGAGAAATTTACACCAAAAAATAGCAAGACGAGAAGAATAATGGGAGGGGATTAGGACTTAGAGAAGGAAACAAGAAACTTTGGGGGGGGGGGGGAAGTGGAAGAGAATGGGGGGGGGGGGGGGGAAGAAATAGAGGGTGAAAATATTGATAAAAGCCCATAAATTGAACTAATAACTTGGTTGAGAAGATATTTTTTTATCTATTATTTTGTTGTTCTATTTATTTTATAAGAAAAGAATGGAAAACCCTTAAATTTTGATCGTTAACACGTCGAAGAAAATTAGTTATATTAACATGAGAAGGTTGAAAACTAGAAGAAATTATGGGAAAAATTAAAATAAACCAAGTAAAAACTCTTCCTTTGAAACCGGCCATGGATGGGTAATTGGTAAATGATAGGAATTTGTTTGAAACTTGTGAATATATGTGACTATATGAATGAAAAATTATTTTAAAATGAGTTTTTAGTTGGGTTGAAATTTGTATGTTCTTTGCATGGGAAGACAATGTTAGTTGTGGTATGTTAAAGAATTTTTTGTGAATAGTTATGCTAAAAATCAAATATATATTAGGGTGAAGAATTAATGAGTAAGAAGAAAAGAACTTGGAATTTTTGTTGAGTTAGGAAATTTTATAGGGACAAAAGTGTTGGATTTGATTACAATAGCCTTGTAAATTGTATTGGTGTTAGAATAAATATGCTTAGGATTGATAGTTAGAATAATTTTAGATATTAATTAAATGGACCAAATGGTTGGTGGTAAGATTAAAAAAGTTTTAAATAAATTTAAATACATATCAAATATATGTTACTCCAAGTATTGTGAGTTGATAAGTATGATAAATGAATGTGTAAAGTGAGATGTTTAATGTAGAAAATTGTAAAAGAGACAAATCTTATTTGGCTGTAATTTGTGAATATGGAAAAAAAAATGGGAGGATTAGCTTGAAAAGAATGGCATGAATTATGTTGATATTTGCTTGAATTGTGGTGTAGAATTGTGTATAAAAATTACATAAATGATGTGCATATATGGGATATTGATTTAGAACAATATATAGAAAGTTAAATCTACCTTATTAATATATGAAAGAGAATGGACTTTGAATGTCATGTTATGTTATATTGTGGTTGGACTTGAACTAAAATATATTGGAATGATCCTATGCCATGAAAAATAGAAGGTAGGTTCTGCTTATAGGAAAAACAAATGAATATAGTGTTAATGAACTTTTGTTTTTCAACTTAAATAATATACATATATATATTGACATACATATTGATACATATTGATATATATATATATATATATATATATATATGTATGTATGTATGTATGTATGTCAATGTATAAAGGTGTTATTATGGTAAAGGTGTTATTATGGTAAGAAAATTTCTTAAAACTTTGAGATCTTGATATTATTTCATGTGTATAAATAAGGACATGACATGATATTAACCTAAATTATTTTAGGATAGGTAAAATGACTATGGAAAATATGTTTTTCAAACATGAATGTGTTGTATATATGGATGAAATATGATATGGTCATATTTAAAAAAATATAATAAATATGTGTTAAATGTGGAATCGAGATATAATTCCTAAAATTAAATAAATATGATAATAATGATTAAAATCTAGTTTTTATAGAAAAAATTATAATAATGAGATCCTAAATAAGACAACTATCATCATCCAAATAGGAGATAAGTGCTCGACATTTAACTTATTTACTTCAAAATTAAATAATTCATTGGTGTTTAGCTATTATTAAAATGTTCAAAAACTCTAAAGTGAACCAAATAAAGGAAAGAAACATAAGATTAAGAATAGACTAGAAAATTTGTTAAAATTATTGATTAGTCATCAATATGTATGGATACTAATGATATAAGTTACACTTATATTAATGTTGAACTTATTAGTTTTATATACGATGGTAACTAATGATATGGAAAGTATTGGTATCGATATTGATTAGCCATTCATGTGTATTGATAGTAATGATATCAGTGTAGTTGATATCGACATTAAATTGATTAGTTACTTATTCGAAGAAAACTAATGATATTAGGAGTACCAATATCGACATTGATTTGTCATCTATATGAATGGATATTAATGATATTGGTTTAGCTGATATCAATGTTGTCGTATTGTCCATTTATTTCCCGACTAAAGGTTGAATAATAAGAAAGGAATCTTGAGGAATCAAAAGGGGGGGGATTTCTACTTGTGATAAATGATGATTGCATGTGGTGATAATTATGTATGTATAAATACTTGTGTATCATAAATGTATAAAAATGTAATTTTTTGATGTAATTTTTAAAATTATACGTTAGTTTCCAAGTACTTCATATATTTTTTTGAAGTCATAATTTACTTCAACTTTTATTTTTATTTTGGATTGTCTGTGCGTGCGTGCATGCATACTCCTGAAAGTTCAGCATATCCTATGGCGATGTATTAGTATTTTAAACTTAAAAAACATGTATTTTAGAATGAAAATTAATTATAATGTTATATGTTTTTAGTTGTTTAACTTTGTTATTGTATGAATATGACTTTATTCAATTATATATTATGTATTGTGTTTGACTGAATGAATAAATAATAAGACAGGCCTAACACTGCATAATATATATATTGAGATTGATATGGTGATCTAAAATAGTTGGATATGATATGTATAAAGTGTTGATGTGTCAATTATAAGAAGTGAAATTTCAGGGGAGCTTTTTTGTAAGAAGAAACTTTGTCAAAATCTCATTGGAATTATTTCTAACTATGAAATTGCATGAAATTAATCAAATAGCTAAAGGTTATATATAATGAAAAAAAAATCATGTATTTTTCAAGGTTATATGTAATGGGAAAAAAATCATGTATTTTTCATGCAAAGTATTATTGTGAAATATACAATATGCTTTAAATTTGGAATTGTTACAATTGTATATTAAAATTACTAATTTAACTCTAAAATAAAAAAATATAATGCCTATTATAAAGAGGCATTTTGATTCTTTCAGGAAATGTTTGAAAGATCTCAGTATTCCCTACTTAATGGTATGGCACATGGAGCAAACATTCCTCTAGTTTAGTGCAACTGCTCCTTTTTTTTTACCTTTTTCTTTTTTTTTCTTGAATTCAACACCAACTTTTTCAATTTCTTTTTCCTTCACATTTGACCATGCATTTTTATTATTTTTTTATTTTGAATAATTTATAAAATTATAAATATTATTCAATTTCAACCCGCTTCTATTTTTAAATCTTTTAAATTTAATTTTTATTCTTTTAATTACTATTTTTTATTTTAAATAAGTGTAAAATTACAAATTTTTAAATCATATTATATTTCCTAATCAAATAGTTGCAATCCTCTTTATGCTCAAGTTCTTAATAGGAACTGTACTAATAGCTAAAGCATCACCTCTATTGTTAAACTTAAACATGTCAATCTTATTTAAACAGGTTTAATAATCTCATATGAATACTCAAAGACTTGGCAAGTATTGCATATTTTCAACTTTCATTCATATTCACTATAAATTGAGAGAGGCTTAGTTGATAAGCTGTAAGTAAACTCAAATCATGAACAATAGACAATGAAGCATCAATCTTAACACATATCCTTATGAAGTCAAGTCTAGCTCACCTTAAAGTCTGCTTATAACATAAATGAAATCTCTCAATCATGGTTGACACCTTGCTCAAACCTTTTATTTTCCACAAAAGAGATGGTAAGCCATGTAGTCTCACCCACATTGGAAATCTCTTGATTCTGTTTGTATCAAATAAACAGTGGAGATTCCATTGCTATAGCACAATCATCTTCCCTCTAAACATTTATGGCTCTTTTTCAAGGATTGAATAAACATCATAATTAGCTTTGAAATGAAATGTCATGAAGCCATTTGCCATCGTCATGATATCCTCTAACCCTAAACTCTTTCATGATTTTCATGGCATGATAAGGCTTCCTATAACCGGGGAAAAATTCAGCAATACTTTTCTGCCATAATAAATTGCTCTCACTAACAACATCCTCTGAGGCATCCATAGTTTTTTCCCATTTCATGCCTAAGTAATGGTTCCAATGTACACCTTTAATGAGTATTGGTGATTTGAATATTTTTAGCCCTTAAGGATGAGAATTATGGGATGGAGAGGGGTTGTTTAGGATTTAGTTTTGTGGTGTTTAAGGGCTATTTTGTATTGGTGGTGGTTTTGGGATGCTTGGTCATGAAGTGGGTTGCCTTGGTCAAGAGTAAAAGTGATGACAAAAAGAATTTTTAGCTAATTGTAGTTGTATTTGTAAAGGTTGTGTTATGGTTTGGAGGCTGCAAGCTATTATGATATTTGATCTAGGAGATAGGGATGGGACATGGGCGATGGGTTAAGGTGGTTGTCCAAAGCCTGGGTGGGATTCTGTGGTAGTAGAAGTGAGTTTTGCAGGGTAATGGTGGGGTTTGCAGCAGCAATGAAAAAGGTGGTAGAGGCATGATGTTTTGGGAAAATTAGGTTTTTTGAAGATATGCAGTTTTGAATACAACTCCCAAAAGAAATTAAAAAAAAAATGATCTCCACCGACCAGAATGAAGGGCATACAGAGATGAACCTTCGTTTAAAATTTGAGGCTAATCGAATGATGGAGAGTGGTGTAACAAAACAATGAAGGTGAAAAACCTTGATTTGTGTCCTTTTTATCTTATTGGGCTAAGCAGTTTATGGTGACTGAACAAAAGCTAGGATTCAGATCTTCACTCTAAGATGATAAAGAATTTAATGCTGAACAAAATATCCAAAATTAGGACAGATTCAATAGTGATCAGAGCTAATCGAGGCAGCAAAAATGGTTGTTCTCGAGGAAAACAATCAACATCACTTATTCCCAATCTTTATGCACATGCAGTTCATGCTTCATAATTTGTCTTAAACACATAAGAGTGAAATAAAAAAGTAATAAATCATTTTTAAATAAAAAAAAATTAGAGATCATAATAAAGTAATCATATAAAAAAAACTTAATTATGATGATGGGTAGTAAGAAAACAATTATGTGAGAAAAAAATAAAAAAATAAATAGAATTTAATAAAACAATATCTAAAAAAATTCTTAACAAATTTAAGAAATATATATATTAAAAAAATTGGACAGATACATGGTCACGCATGAGCCTTTGAATATAACCTTATGCATCTTGACCTGCCAACTCAAACCCATATGCCTAGGCTATTAATTTTAAAAATAAATGATTGAATAACTTGTCATTCATATTTTATTTTAAAAAAATATATATATACCAAGCTATGCATCACTTGTTGCCTAAATAGAATCCAACAATCATAGAAGTAGTCAGGAATCTAAGTTGTATCAAGTTGTGTAATTTTTAACCCCAAAACTTACTTTTTAACCTATTTTCAATTAAAAACACTTGAAAAACATTGTTACAACATCTAAAAAACTAATTCTCTAACTCAAAAAACCTTCAAGCTTTTTAAAAAATATAAAATCAAATAAAAGTTTCTTTCTCAACATCAATCCATTTCTCTAAGCAATATAAAACACCACAATCATACTTCTTTCATCAAGATAAACACTTTGACATTAAATTTGGTTATTTCATGTAAGTAATTGGAATAACTAAATCTATCCCTTTCCTTTTAATTTTCTCTCTCTTTTCTAAAATACAAAAATTAAAATATAAATCAAATAAAATCCAGGATCAAATTATATGATTTTCAAACTAGAAAGACTAAAAACTATTTTTGACAAAATCCTTAGCTTAAAAGAGCCAATAAGATTTTCTTTTCATAAAAAGGCTACCATTTCATCAATATTTTAATTTTGATTCTCTTATTTTTAATATTTCTAAAACAAAAAAAAGTAGTTTTTTTATTATAAAATTAAGAATCAATTTAATGTCAAGATTTTTTTATACCATGAAAAATTTTAAAAAAATGGTGTCAAAAACTAATCATAAAATTCAATTTTAAATTAATAAAATGCAAAGGATCAAATTAAAAAAATTAAATACCAAACAAAAAAAATACTATGTAAATTCATTATGGAGCACACAGTTTTTCACTTGAGCCCCCTTTTTTTTATCCATAATTTTTTTTGGTACATCAAAAAAAATATACTAGGAAACTCTAGAGAAAAAAAGGTAACTCATAGATTTAGCCAAAAAAAAGATGTCTCATTCCCGGAGAAGAAGCCTCCCAAATCATCAGATCAATTATGTCGTTAGCTGCAAGCTTAGCCATATATATAATCTGCACACGCATTAACCTCTCTAAAGTGTATGATTCCTAATTAAGGGGACAGAGTGGCGTTCAACGAAGTTGACTGCACACCAACCGCTGTTTCGCAAAAGCATTTGGTTGAATCGTAGTTTCCATGTTTTAGTTTTACTGTAGATATCAGTTGTTTGGTAAATGATAAACAATTATTTACTGTTAATGGCCCCTATCAAAATTTGTGGGCGTGTCTGAGTCCCCTATTAGAAGCAACTCCAAGCTATTTTGAGTGTATTTGCATGGTAAGAAGTGAAATTCTTGTTTCAGTGAAGTGAATAGTGAAAATGCGTTATTAAATAAACAGTGCAATTCATTTACACTATTTACTTTTTTTTTATGTGTTTACTTGAATTAAATTTATTTATATTGTCTTGCGAATAATATTTTTTTTGAAAAATTAGTATAGAGTGAATTAAATTCAATCACACTATAATATTAAATCAATTTTATTTTTTATAATATTTTATCTAAATTTATTGTACACTCAAAATATTATAGAAACTATAATTCTTGTCGGATGAATTTTGTACGTAATGGAATTGTAGATGGTTTAATGGAATAATATAAAATATTTTATATAAAATATTATTTATTTCATGATGTAATAACAATAGTTAAATCTATAATATTTAAATTAAAAACTATCAATATTAATATATATTTTTTAAAATTATTTTATAACCTCAATTTCAAAAACATTCTTAACCAAAAATATTAAATTATTTTTTATTCAACGTCAATTTCAACCATAATTTTATACCTATTTTTTTCAATTCAACTTTAATTAAAAATACTTTTTATACAATATTTTTTATATAAATTATAATTATAATAGTTACCGCATAACAAAACATTGAAAAATAATAGTATAGCAATGTATTCAAGTAAACTAAAAGAATGATATTGATATTGATAAAAAGCTTTGGCTATTATATAATCTTACAATAGTAACAAAAAGTTAATAAAAACAGCACACTAACTACACTAATAGAAAATAATAACGTGTATGAGGAAATAGCCTAACAAAGAAAAAGTCTTCTTATATAGTAGGAACTTATTAGCAATAGTGTATGAGGAAATAGTCTAACAAAGAAAAAGTCTTCCTATATAGTAGGAACTTATTAGCAACAGAAACGTAACAATTTATTTGAACTAATCTTATCAATCCCTCCTTTAAACTCACTGTCATCAAACAATTAGTTTATACTACCAACCTCAACTACTCTTATTAAACTTTAAAGCCTCTGGAAAACATCAATTTTTAATGGTTTGGTCATTATATCTGCCACCTGATCTTTGCTCCCACAGTAAATTAAAGCAATCGAACCTTCCTTTATGAGATTTCTTAGAAACTGATACCTTACATCGATATGCTTACTTCAACCATATATAACAGGATTCTTTGATAGCTTAATGGTTGAGCTATTGTCACATCTAATCAGAGTACAAGTCTCATTACTGTACTCAAACTCCCTTAACACTCTTTTCATCCATATAGCTTGACACGCATATAATGCAGCTGCTACAAACTCTGCTTCTGTAGTATACAAAGTAATCATAGGTTGCTTCTTTAAACTCCATATTATAGCACTCGAACTCAGCAAAAACACATAACCATTAGTGCTCTTTCTATCCTCCACATCTCCTGTATAATCACTATTTGTGAAAGCAAATAGTCCATCATCTCCACCTTTCTTATAATGAATACCATAGTTTATCGTCCCTTTTAAATATTGAAGAGCTCTCTTTGCAACATGTAGATGAAGTTCGATTGGTTTTGCCATAAATATGCTTATGAGACTAGTAACAAATATCATGTCTGGTCTTATGGCAGTGAGATACATCAAGCTTCCCACTAATTATTTATAGTATGTCTCATCCACAGTGATTCCATTCTTATCCTTATTGATTTTAAAACCTGGAACAATCAAACTACTCACCTCATTGCTTTCCAGCATTCCAAATCTCTTCAGAATCTCTAGAGCATTTTTTTTATATATATGAAAATACCATTTGTTCTTTGAAGTACTTCAATGCCAAGAAAAAATCTCATGCATCCTAAATCAGTCATATCAAATTCTCTCAACATGGACCTTTTGAAATCACACATCAAATCTTTATCATCACTAGTAAAAATTAGATCATCAATGTAAATACTTACAATGATGATTTTTCCTACTCCATTCTTCTTTGTGAACAAGGTTTGCTCGCTATCGCACTTCTGAAAACCCTCTTTGATAAAATGTGCCTTAATTCGACTAAACCAAGCTCGTGGAGCCTGTTTTAATCCATACAATGCTTTATATAGTTTGTAGACCAAGTGCTCCTTACCTTTCATCTCATATCCCCTTGGTTGTTCAATATAAACCTTTTTACTCAATTCTCCATAAAGAATTCTTTTGCGCTGGAAAATCTTCCAATTCTTTTGTGCTGCCAAAGCAATGATCATCCTCACAGTATCCATCCTTGCCACTGGTTCAAAAACCTTTGTGTAGTCTATTCCATGCTTTTATGAGTAGCCTTTAGCTACTAGACGTGCTTTGTGCTTGTCAATCTCTCCATGTTCATTGTATTTGGTTTTGTACACCCATTTGACGCCAATTATTTTTGCTCCAGTAGGCAATTCACTCAAAGACCATGTTTTATTATTCTCAATAGAACTAATTTCATTATCCATAGCTCACCTCCACTTCTCATCTTTCACTACTTCTTCAAAATAAAAGGGATCTCTTATTGAAAACATTTTGAACCATATATGCCTCATCTTCTATTAGCTCATCTGTAGTGATGTAGTCACTTAAGTAAGAAGGAGGATGTCTTACTCTTCATTTATAAACCCTCCCTACATCCTCATTAAAAATATTAGAAATTCTCTCATTCTCACAGCCCCGGGGTACACTACTCCCTCCCTCATCACAGCCCCGTGTGTGTCTTCTCTCACTCTTACAGCCCCGTGGTATACTGCTCTCTCCCTCACCACAATCATGTCTTCTCTCATTCTCTCCATTAGCCCTAGTATCATTTTCATTTTCACTCACCCTATCTTTTCCCTCGCTGTTGTTTTCGTCAATGTCTCCCCACTCCAAATCTAATAAGATTTGTCCCTCATAACACACCTCCCAATTCCACTGTTTGTTTTCCTAAAAAATAACATCCCTGCTTACAACTATTTTCTTAGCTATAGGATCAAACAATATGTATCATTTGGACTCATCACTAACTCCCAATAGAACACAAGGAAAATTTTTATCATCTAATTTACCTTTAACATCTGGAATATGAACATGAGCTAAGCATCTAAAGACATAGAAATGCTCAATAGAAGGTTTTACTCCATTTCACGCCTCTTGTGGTGTAATATTTTTCACTGCCAATGTAGGACATCTATTCAGAACATAAAAGGTCTAGTTCACTGCTTCTGACCAGAATGTTTTGGGAAGCTTCTTATCAGACAACATAGAATGAACCATATTCATCACAATTTGATTTTTCCTTTCAACCACCCCGTTTTACTATGGTGTGTAAGCACTGGTTAACTGCTTCTTGATGCCATTTGCTTTGCAGAAATCAATGAATTCAGTTGAAGTGAATTCTTCTCCTCTATCTGTCCGTAAACATTTGATGTCCAATCCTTTCTCCTTTTCCACTAGTTTTTTGAAAAATTAGAAACAAATTAACACCTTACTCTTTGCTGTCAATAAGTATACCCATGATTTACTACTAAAATCATTAATAAAGCATAAAGTATACCTTTCTCCACTATTTTAAATAGGAGAAATTGGCCCACAGATATTTACATGAATAAGTTCCAAAGGCTGGTTTGCTTTCTATGTACTCTATGTTGGCATGTTATCATGATGTTGTTTTCCATGAATGCAGTCTCTGCATGTAATGTTTGAGACTTGAAACTGAGGAAGTCCATGAACCATCCCTTTATGTTGCAAAGTTTTCAATCCCTTGTAACTCAGGTGACCATATCTTCGATGCCAAAGGTGAAAAAGATCATGTGAACTTGTATAAAAACATCTTTCTGATAGAGCATTTAGAAAAATTGGTGCATGCAATAACAGTATAAACATTCTGTTTATACTCATCTCAGTCTGAATAATCAAACCCTTAAACAGATGATAAATTTTGCAAACTCCTCTTTGAATTAAAATAGCCAAGCCTCGTTCTTAAAGTTGTCCTATACTCAAGAGATTGTTTTTTTAACTCTAAAACATAATACACCTCATGGACAAAATGGTTGATTCTATTTAAGAACAGCTTTATACTTCCCTTTCCAATCACATTCATTCTACTATTATTTCCCAATTTAATTGAATGAACAAAACTCTCATCTAAGTTTATGAACATACCTCTATTGCCACACATATGGTTGGAACATCCTGAGTCAAGAAACCAAGCATCAATATGTTTTGTTTCATATGACTCAACATATGACATTAACAACATATCATATTCTTCATTTACTTCTTCATAATTTGCTTCTTTATCCCATTTCGGACATTCATATTGGAAATGTCCAAGATTATGACATTTATAGCATTCCACAACAGCCTTGTTGAATGTTAGTCCTCCTCTTCCACATCCTCTTCTTCTGTAGTAACTTCTTCCACGTCCTTTGCCCCAAGTTTTGTCATCAGCTATCACCTTTAGAGCTTGCTCCACATTGTTGCTTTTGTGAAATTTTTTTCATGTACAATGAGGGAGCTCTGAAGTTCATTAATGGTAATTGCATCCAAGTTTCTAGATTCCTCAATCGAACAAACTATATAATTAAATTTGTCTGTAAGAGATCATAGGATTTTTTTACATATCGTGACATCAGTCATGATCTCCCCATATACTCTCATCTTATTTGCCACTGTCATCACTCTAGCAAAATAATTAGTAATTGTTTCACCAATTTTCATTTCAAGAACCTCAAAGTCTCTTCGTAAAGCTTGAAGAGTGGAATGGTTTACTCAAGCATTCCCTTCATATTTGGTCTTCATAGAATACCAGATCTTCTTGGAGGTGTCTTTGTCCAAAATGGTCTCTAGAATACTCCTATCAATTGCTTGGAAAAGATAGTTTTTTGCTTTGACATCTTTGAGTTTTACTGCATCTAACTCTTGTTGTCGTCCTTTTGATAATGGTTGCTCTCCGTGTGCTGGTTCCTCATAACCAATTTCAATTAAACTCCAAATTTTCCATGAGCATGCTCCAATGGTCATAATGACCATCAAAACGTGGAATGGAAGGTTGCACAAAATTGCCTTCAGAAGTCATCGTCCTCTCTCTATCACTCTATGTTTAAAAGTCACTCAAAAGCTCTGACTTTTATTTTTCTCAGTCCCAGTAGGGGTTCTGATACCAATTTGTTGAAAAACAATAGTATAGCAATGTATTCAAGTAAACTGGAAGAATGACAGTGATATTGATAAAAAGCTTTGGCTATTACATAGCCTTACAATAGTAACAGAAAGTCAATAAAAACAGTCCACTAACTACACTAATAGAAAGTGGTAACGTATGAGGAAATAGTCTAACAAAGAAAAAGCCTTCCTACATAGTAAGAACTTATTAGCAACAGAAACGTAACAATTTATTTAAACCAATCTTATCAAACAAAACACACTTTGACGGCTAGTTCCTGATATGAGAAAGCTTAACTCGTTTATCAGAGCGTGGAAACAGACTACACACTTAAAGACCGTACTCCATTGTAGTTGTTTGCTTTCATAAGAGGAGGTTCGGTCAATAGAGGGCTCTCCGGAGAGAGACTGATGGACGATCCAAGAGATGCCTGATATTCAAAATGATAGCTTTGTATTTATGAAAATCGACCAATATCTATAACTAGTTATGGATCTTTTAGTACTGTAGAATTTTTCCTATAATTAGAGAACTTGAAAAATCTCCAATATTGATTTTTGAACCAGAAATATACAGACTCCACTTTCTTTTTTTGTCTGTGCCAATCCATTATCCCTTGTAATTTGGCAATTTTGTTTCAAAAACTCTAGAGTTTTCAAGGCAATATTTGTTTTTTATTCCCTTCAAATTAATATTTTGTTAGTACTTTTAAAATATTTTAATGTACTAATATCAAAAATAATTTTTAAAAAATATATATAAAAAAAATTGGCGTATTTTTGAGCAAAAATCACTTTGAAAAACAACCACTGCTACACTCTCAAACACCCGAAATAATAAGGCACGACACTAACATGTTGGCAAGTGTCCCTATGTTGACCAAACACACCTTAATTCCCTGGGTATATTCAGGAACGCGATGTAAACCACGTTTCCTCAAATTTAAAAAAACAATTATGTTTTCATATTGTTTTGATGTGCTAATGTCAAAAAAAAAAATTTAAAAAATTATTTTGATGTATTTTTAAATAAAAAGTACTTAGAAACATCATTATTATCACAATCTCAAACATACCCTAAAATACACATTTGTCTTCCAATCCTTTATTTTATTCCATGCTTAAATCTCATTAACTATTTATAAATAGTGTGGAAGTTAGAGACTTTTGTGTTGGAAAATAATATAAGTCATATCTTGTATCATTGTCTAACCATTTAAAATATTAAGATAAAATGGTTTTTTGATATAGTACCAGAACTTTGATGGCCAAGTGGTTACGAATTCGAATCTCAACATCCTTATTTTTTTGATAAAAATTAAACATAGTGTATATGAGTCAATACAAGTTTCAAGTCCCAATAGCTTTTACTTGAGAGAGAGTGTTGGAGAATAATATAAATTATATCTTGAAATTTTAATTAATAATTTAAGTTATTAGATTGAGATAGTTTTTGACATTTTAAACAATGTTGTATGATAGATTAATGTAGCATTTTCTCGGTGAAGCCATAAATCCTTTGTTTTCTTCTCTTGCAACTTTGTTTCATTACTTATCATCCTCATTCGCATTCACCATTTTATTTGGTATTGTTGTTCCTTCCAATAATGGAAATGGCATTGATTAGTACTTAAAAGTGCATTTTTATCATGGTTTTATATCATCATTTTGCACTTGAAATATCAATAACTCCTTAACTAAAATATGTTTTATAATAATGTATCTAATAATATAAGATACCTATAATTTATGGTAAATATCTATTTTTAATGCAGGCCTATCACATAAATGAAAGGATTGATTGATGACTTGAAGAACTTAAATTGCAAGGATAAAGAGATGGCCAAACATAGAAAAGAGATGTCGGTGCAATCCAAACCGGAACACTGTTCGGTAATTGGGTCATATCTAGAGCTATATATCTCAGATTTAGGTCCAATTTATATGGATGGAAAGGTAAGACATAGGCCTACAACTTTCATATGGAGCCCAAGATCTAAAAAGGCCATTATCAAGTCCAAATTGTAGCAACAACAAAGAAGCCCGAATCTGTCTTCCAGCCCGAGCACTGTTCGGTATTTTGGCCATATCTAGAGTTCTAGAAGTCCAAATGAGCTGAAGTTTTTACACAAGAAAGCTGAGACAATTGCCTACAACTTTCATGTTTACAACTGGCTCCAATTTTGACGTTATCAATGACGTTTTGGGCAGACAAGAGAAGATAAGGATTGTCACCAAGTCAAAAGTTGGTCACCCACTTATCAATTAGTCATCAAATCAATAGTTCCCATTTTTGGCCTATAAAAGGAGGCATTTGCCATGCATTTAGGCATCTTGATTTCCAGATCAAGATCATGCTCTTCCTTTCTCTCTTTGTATTTTTTATGCTTTGTTTTCATTAATATTAAGTTTATGCCTTTCATTTCCTTTCCTTTACTTAGTTAACTTTTATGTTCTTATTTTGTTTATCTATTTTGCTTTCTTTCATTATGTCTAGCTAAGTTAATTATGTCAAGGTGAAAAGGTTACACTAATGGTGTAAGAATAAGTATAATGTAAACTTAATATGGACTTTAATGTTTGATACTAACATGTTTTATATTTGCTATCTTGTTCACTCTTTAATACTTTGCTTGTTAAATGACTAATCTTGATTTATGTTATATAACACTTGGTACAACAAATGCTTGGCACTTTCATAGCCCATAATGTATGGTATAACCGACACCTGAGCTATGAAAGGAACTTGATTTGTTGTTAACATAAGTTATAATCATGAATGCTTGACGAGATTTACAAGTATTAGCATTAATTGAATAAGATGACTAATGTAATCATGTTAACAATATATAATCTGATTGGAACCTCCTTTGTGTGTGGTTTCCAATTCAATAATAAGAGTTTATACTATACTTGTTTGATATACCATTAGTGGAACCTCTAACCTTGACATTTGTTATTATCATTGTTTAATCGTTACATTAATATTCCATCTCAAAGTTCTCATCATCTTCTTCTTCTTCTCTTTCTTTATTATTATTATTATTATTACTACTACTACTACTACTACTACTACTACTACTACTACTACTACTACTACTACTACTACTACTACTACTACTACTACTACTACTACTACTACTACTACTACTACTACTACTACTACTACTACTACTACTACTACTACTACTACTACTACTACTACTACTACTACTACTACTACTACTA
>NW_011501458.1:0-3772 GCF_000495115.2 Populus euphratica | reverse complement strand
TTATTATTATTATTATTATTACTATTGTTGTTGTTGTTTTTGTTGTTTTATAATTTTTTTTTATAATTTTTACAATTAACCTCCCTGTGGTTCGACCCCGGTCTTGCCGGGTTATTTATTACTTCGACACTCCTGCACTTGGGAGAAGACATCAATCTTTTAGTCGTGTCAGGCATCTCGAAATCATGAGAATGGTGGCCCTTTTACACGAGGGTACCAATAGCTATAGGCATGGAAATCACCCGGAAATGATGATCCAACGTAAAGTAGGATATATTTCATGGCTAGATCATTTCTGTTTTAATTTAAGGGCATTGGAAGTGACAGTTAGATGATATTCTGAATTAATTTTGAAGTATATTCACTTTAAAAGATATTGAAATAATGGTTTTTTTTGTGATTATTTTATTATTTTTATGTGGTGATGTTAAATATAAATTTTTTTTAAAAAAATAATATATTTTTAAATGAAAAATACTATTGAAATGCACATGCATTATAATATTTATTTTATCTAAAAATATATTAAATTAATATTTTTTTAAATATTTTTTTATAGTTTTCATGTGTTAATATTAATAATAAACATAAAATCTAAAATCAAATAATTTCTATACTTTCAATTAAACACCACAATATCTAAAACGTAATTAGTGCTTTAAGATATGCTTTGAAGTTTGAACCTAAGTTATAAACCCAATAACCTTTGTGATCAATTTAATACTTGACTGATCTCATGTTTGAATTTGTCTAGGTTAAAAAAATAAAAATAAAAAACATAATTATTTTTTTATAGAAATAATAATGTTTTGATTTTTTTTTTAAAAAATCAATAGATCAATCTCATGTTTGGTTCTCGGAATTTCTTAGCCAAAAAGATTTGGATAAGGTTTACTTGGATAAGGTTTACCTTTTATTCATAAAATTTCTCAATTCAATTAAATTGGACTAAAATGTAAGATCATTATAAACTACTGATGCTTACGAAATAAAAAAAGGCAGTGTACCTTTTTAATCAAGTTCTTCTCTAAATATTTAAGAAATATATAAAAGAATTCATGGATCATACCTTTTTGTTATTTATTTTTAAAACTTTTTAGTAATCTTTTGAAAAACATTTAATGGTCAATAATTTTTTAAATTATTTAAAGCTAAGAACTCCATGTTTTTTGTTTTTATAAATTAACTTTTAACCTAAAACATTAATTTTTTTATCACAGTAAAAAGTTCAAGAAAATTTAATGAATGAGAAATTTCAAAATTTTCATTTATTAAATATTTTTGAAATTATTATTTTTTTATATTTTTCAAAAAGTTTAATGTTGGAGCAATCTGAGATTTGTTTTGAGTTCTTAAAATTTTAAAATAAATTAAACTTTTATTTCTCGAATATATTCAAAAAATTTCATTTCTTAATTTTTTTATTTTTTTATTTATGTACAATGGTCAAGAAAAGTTAATGAGTGAGAAATTTCGAGATTTTCATTTATTAAATTTTATTTTTATATATTTTTCAAAATTTTAATGTTGGGGCATTTTGAAATTGTTTTGAGTTCTAAAATTTTTAAAATTAATTAATTTTTATTTGTAGATTATATTCAAGAATTTTAATGTTGATAATCTTTAAAATTATTTTAGTAAAAATTTTAAAACATTATTTTTTATTTATTAAATATTCCTTTTTAAAATAATAGCTTCATATGGATTTGTTTCAAACCCGGCAACAATCCTAGCTCAAATCATGGGCGCCTCAGAACCAAACTCAGGCTAACCCTCGGTCCTTTTATAATCCGTATGCTATTTTTCTGAATTTTTTTTATATGACATTACTAAATTTTAATTTACATTAAATTTTAATTCAAGATAGATCAATATTTTAGGAAACTTCACATAGTATTTCAACCTGAAAATTAAATTGAGAATTATATTTGATAAGATAAAACTAGTTGATTTGTGAATTTTCATTGAAAATCTAAATTGTATTATTCCAGCATATACATTAATCATCACACTAAATTCTTGGAACCTTTTAATTATTTCAAAAATGTATTTATCTTGCCTTCTCAACATTTATTTTGCTTGCAGATTTTTTACTATTTCATGTTAACGTATCTATTTTTAATCAAGGCTTACGCAAACATTTTTTTATGTAATTATTTTTTAAATTTTATTTCTTATTTTCATTACAATTCTTTGAAATTATTTTCTCACTTTTAAAACATATTTATTTTAATTTTTTCTAATTCTTTTATCCATCGAAACCATTACTAGTTTTGTTGTCATTATAAATTTAAAATTAAATTTCTCATTTCTCATTTTAATTTTATCAATACCTTTAAATTTATTTATAAAGATCATACCCTTCCTTTACACTTCATATATATTATTTATTTATTTACTTTTTTTTTCTCTTTTCATCCTAAATCTCCTTTTTTGATAAAGTCTTATTATCTTTGATTCTACATTTACACGAAAGTTTATATATCCAAACCTAGACAACAATCCAGGTTTGAATCTCGAGGACCCCCAAATCTAGTTAAGTTCTAAACCATAACACCAATTCTATTCCCAATTTAAACCCAACACAGGTCTCATGTCGAACCCTAAACATCTAGGACCTAATTCCAAATAATTTTTAAGCATCCTAGTCCAAGTCTCATCCTAAACCCTAATCATCTTTAATTAGGTGTTGAGTTAACTTTTAGGAGTCTCTCTACTAGAATTTTTATCTCTTTAGACTTAGTGTCAAATCAAATCCTAAGCACTCCAGATTAGATCCTAATAATGATCTCTGGACCAAGTACCTAACCCAAACTTTAAACATCCTAAATCAGGTCTTGACACGAATCTTAGACATTTTAAACCAAGTTTTAGCTCAAACCCGACCTAAATTTTAAACGCTCTAAATCAAGTCTTGACATAAATCTTGAACATTTTAAACCAAATTTTAGCTCAAACCTCGGGCATCTCAAATTTAATCCTAAATTAAATCTTAAAGGCCTTAAATCATATCTTAAATTGTATTTCATGTGCCTTAAAATAGATGTCAGCTGAGCCTTATACATGATCCACTCCTATTTTCTAAAACTCTCAAACCTGACTTTATTTTCTAAACACTAATTTATTCTCCCCTGTTCCATTATAGTCAAATCATTTTTTTTAAATCTAGAAAGGAATGCTAAAAGTATATAAAGTTTTTGTTACACTATCATTAAACCTTGTCAAATAGATCAATCTTAAAATCTTTTTTCCTGATTTTTTATCTAATTTAAGTTTCTAATTAAACTACATGGAAGTTAACCGACTTAAATCGATTAATTTTATGAATATAAAAATATTGGATAATTGGTAAAAATATGATTTAGTTTTTCAAAAAAAATCAAGATGACAACTCTTAAAAAAAATTAAAATAACGACAACTTATATCATGGAGAATTACTATTATAATTTATAGTGTAATGGATATGAGTGAACTACTGTTTACCCATTCAATTTAGCTTTTTATGATAATGCTAAAATTTTGGTTTAAAACAATTACTTTTATTTTTTTGGTTTTTGGTTTTGAGAAGTTTTGAAATGTTGGTGAAAATTTTATTTAAAAGAAAATACAAATAGAAAACTGAAAATGAATATCAAATAGCTAAATTATACCATTCAAACCCAAAACCAGTTATTTTAAAACCAAATGCTAATTAGTCATGTGAGCCCTCATTTTCATAATTATCAATTTACTTTCGGTAACAATTGGTTATATATATAACTTCGAAATTGT
>NW_011501497.1:23375-41118 GCF_000495115.2 Populus euphratica | reverse complement strand
GTTTTGGTTAGACAAAAGAAGATAAAGATTGTCACCAAGTCAAGATTTGGCCACCCACTCATCAATTAGTCATCAAATCAGTAGTTCCTAATTTTGGCCTATAAAAGGAGGCATTTGCCATGCATTTAGGCATCTTGGTTTCCAGATGAATATCATGCTCTTGCTTTCTCTCTTTGTATTTTTTGTAATGTTTATGCTTTGCTTTCATTAATATCAAGTTTATGCCTTTCATTTCCTTTCATTTACTTAGCTAACTTTTATCTTATTTATGTTCTTATTTTGTTTATTTTTTTTCTTTCTTTTATTATGTCTAGCTAAGTTTATTATGTCAAGGTGAAAAGGTTACACTAATGGTGTAAGAATAAGTATAATGTAAACTTAATATGGACTTTAATGTTTGATACTAACATGTTTTATATTTGTTATCTTGTTCACTCTTTAATACTTTGCTTGTTAAATGACTAATCTTGATTTATGTTGTATAATACTTGGTACAACAAATGCTTGGTACTTTCATAGTTCATACTGTATGGTATAACTGACACCTGAGCTATGAAAGGAACTTGATTTGTTGTTAACATAAGTTATAATCATGAATGCTTGACGAGATTTACAAGTACTAGCATTAATTGAATAAGATGACTAATGTAATCATGTTAACAAACTATAATCTGATTGGAACCTCCTCTGTGTGTGGTTTCCAATTGAATAATAAGAGTTTATACTATACTTGTTTGACATACCATTAGTGGAACCTCTAACCTTGACATTTGTTATTATTATTGTTTAATCCTTACATTAATTTTACATCTCCAAGTTCTCATCATGTTCTTCTTCTTCTCTTTCTTTATTATTATTATTAGTCATTGTTGTTATTATTGTTATTACTATTATTATTTTTGTTTTTATTATTATTATTGTTGTTGTTGTTGTTATTATTGTTGTTGTACTATTGTTGTTTATAATTTGTACAATTAACCTCCCTGTGGTTCGACCCCGGTCTTGCTGGGTTATTTATTACTTCGACACTCCTGCACTTGGGAGAAGACATCAATCTTTTAGTCGTGTCACACATGCTTTATGAAATGGAAAACAATTTTTTTTTTATCAACTACTATCTCTCTTTTTTTTTTGGTAAGTTGACGTATATATTAAAGGAAAACGATACAAAGATTATAAGGTGCATACCCCAGATTTACAATGAGAACAGAAACGTAAAACAACAGATGGCTACATGCTAGCCACCGAACTGAAAACTCAAGACCTAACTTGATTCGTTAGGGAAACCAATACAACCAGCTAAATATCAAATGAAGAATCTATGTTATTAACCCTCCATGCTCGTTGGATTCTTTTATTTTCATCTGTTGGTAGAACGTTCCTCATCAAATCAAGCTTATCACGGATGATACATTCAATTTGATGAAAGACCAAATTCTGAGTTCTAGATATTCCAGCAAAGGTCCTTGCATTCCTTTCTTGCCAGATATGATACACTGTAGCTGCAAAACTGAGTTTACGAGAAAAATTGACAAAACTTTTGCCATGCCAAGTGACAGTGGCCCATCGAATCCATTCATCCCATCCTTTTGTCATTCTTGGAATGTTGCATCTGTCACAAACATCCCACCAGATCGCTTTAGTATAGGAGCATTCAAAGAACAAGTGGTTGTGATCTTCGTAGTTGCGGAGACAGAGTGAGCATCTATTGGGACCATGTATACCAAATCGATGAAGTCTATCTTGAGTTGTGAGTTTCTGTTGGACAGCCACCCATAGAAGAAACGAATGTCTTGGAACAGCATTCTTGAACCACACAATGTCATGCCATTCGACCATCGTATGATGAAATCTTAGTTGTTCCCAAGCTATTTTGATCGAGAATCTGTGATTTGGTGAATCCAGCCAAACAATCTCATCATTTTGCCCTATCAACTACTATCTCTCTCCTCAACCAAAATGAGACATTGTCCTCAATGTTCTAAGGTAGAAAGATAGAGTATAAAAGATATCACCTGAAATAACGAACATTGATAAACCTGAAACATACTTAAACAAAAATAAGAAATAACAAAACACAATAATAAAACAAAACAACACAAAAATTACAAATGAAGACTCAAATCTAATCTAAGCTTTTTAAGGCTTTTCTTAGATGACCAATTTATGCGATTCATGGAGGGATCAATTACAGGAATGAAAGATTGTAGTTGGTCAATCAATTGTTCAGTAGTAGCAGCAGAGATTATGATTTGTCGTGCAGAAGATGTTAGAAATTCCTGTTCCACAGCATGATCAAGAAAAGACAACAACTTATCATAATAACCATTAACATTTAACAAACCTATGGGTTTATGGTGAATGTGCAGTTGGGCCCAAGAGGAAATATGAAAGATCTCTTCCAATGTGCCTAGACCACCTGGTAAAGCAATGAAGGCATCAGCATGGTTAAACATTGCATTCATTCGAGTTGACATTGTGGAGACCTGAAGTTCCTCTCCAATTGTTTTTCCAATGATGTCCCCTTATGCTCAAGCTTCTAGGACGACCCCCAAAACTTGACTACCTCCAAAAAATGCATTTATTGACACACCTCCCATTAACCCAAGACTGCCTCCCCCATACACTAAATGAATCTTTCTCTGAGGTAGCACTTGACCAAGATGATTGGTTGATTCTAAAAACTCCTTTTCTTTCCGAGGACTAGATCCACCGAAAACACAAATATTTCTTATATGATGACTTGAGGAACTTGCCATTTCTACACATTTCTGTTTTTGTTGAATGTATGGGTTAAGTAGAAATGAAAGGAAGGAAGATAGGGTTTTATAGATGAGAAATTAGAAAGGCAATCATAACACCTATATGTAGGTCAGCTAGAGTCTCACACTCTCTCTCTCTATTTATTTATTTATTTACTTTTGAAAAAGCATGTGTATGTATAGGTACTTATGATTGTGGCTCACATCTTCACTTGGTTTTACGTCCAAGAACGGCTTAAACACCCTCTATGGGTCAGGGATAGGCTTCCCATCCAGTTTTCTTAAAAACTGGCAAACAGGGTCTTTTTTAGTCAGATTCCCAAGACTAAGTCGATCATGTTCTTTATGAAATAGTGGCCATAAATCATGAATTGCACGATGCACATCTCCACTAGGATTCGTCTCAAGAGTCAATAGAAGATTATCTAAAGACTCCTTACTCAGGCCATCCTTAATGAATTGTATTTTATCTTCACGGTTTATAGATATCATTCATAAAGAATGACATTGTGTATTACAAGTCCATCTAGCACATCGATGATAGACTTTCAATCGTTTTGCACGACGTTTCTTTGCAAAAGTGCTTTTACCTGTTCCAGGCATGTGTGAAATGAAGGAGTTAGAGGACGCACCTGATAATCGAACCTTTGCTTCTATCAACCAGCGAATATCTTCAGGAATTCCATGATTCATTAACAATCTCAATCTTGCACATCTAGCACGATAAATTTTTGTAATCGTATTCTGAGGCAGAGCGGGAAAATACTTTTCAATTTTTCAAGATTAGTGTCCATTTTCAAATGAGAATTGGAACAGAGATTCAAAGAATTGCACAAATATATACACAAATATCAGTTATTGTGGGAAACTGAAAGACCTGACTTAAGTCACGGAGTACCGTTATCCACCATTTGACCGAGGTGAGAGAAACTAGCAAAAATCACTCAAAAAGAAACGTAAAAAAAATCAATCTTTATATACAGGATCACCCAATTCAATAGAGTCATGTTCAACTGAAAAATTGTCAAAGTAAACTTTCAGACGATGTCCATGTACCTTGAAAACATTGTCATTCTTTGGATACTCGATGTCATAGGCCCCATATGGATACATATGTTTCACAATAAAAGGACCGCTCCATCTTGATCTTAATTTTCCAGGAAATAAATGCAGTCGAGAATTATAAAGCAAGACTTTTTGACCATCTGATTAGTACTTAAAAGTGCATTTTTATCATGGTTTTATATCATCATTTTGCACTTGAAGTATCAATAACTCCTTAACTAAAGCATGTTTTATAATAGTATATCTAATAATATAAGATACCTTTAATTTGTGGTAAATGTTCATTTTAAATGCAGGCCTATCATATAAATGAAAGGATTGATTGATGACTTTAAGAACTTAAATTGCAAGGGCAAAGAGATGACCAAAATTAGAAAAGAGATGTCGGTGCAATCCAAACCGGAACACTATTCGGTAATTGGGTCATATCTGGAGCTATAGATCTCAGATTTAGGTCTACTTTATATGGAAGGAAAGGTAAGACATAGGCCTACAACTTTCATATGGAGCCTAAGATCTAAAAAGGCCATTTTCAAGTCCAAATTATTGCAACAACAAAGAAGCCCGAAGCTGTCCTCCAGCCCGAGCACTGTTCAGTATTTTAGCCATATCTAGAGTTCTAGAAGTCCAAATGAGCTGAATATTTTACACAAGAAAGCTGAGACAATTGCCTACAACTTTCATGTTATCAAGTGGCTCCAATTTTGATGTTATCAATGACGTTTTGGGCAGATAAGATAAGATAAGGATTGTCACCAAGTCAAGAGTTGACCACCCACTCATCAATTAGTCATCAAATCAATAGTTCCCAATTTGGGCCTATAAAAGGAGGCATTTGCCATGCATTTAGGCATCTTGGTTTCCAGATCAAGATCATGCTCTTCCTTTCTCTCTTTGTATTTTTTGTATTGCTTATGCTTTGCTTTCATTAATATCAAGTTTATGTCTTTCATTTCCTTTCATTTACTTAGCTAACTTTTATCTGATTTATGTTCTTATTTTGTTTATTTTCTTTCTTTCTTTCATTATGTCTAGCTAAGTTTATTATGTCAAGGTGAAAAGGTTACACTAATGGTGTAAGAATAAGTATAGTGTAAACTTAATATGGACTTTAATGTTTGATACTAACATGTTTTATATTTGTTATCTTGTTTACTCTTTAATACTTTGCTTGTTAAATGATTAATCTTGATTTATGTTGTATAACACTTGGTACAACAAATGCTTGGCACTTTCATAGCCCATAATGTATGGTATAACCGACACCTGAGCTATGAAAGGAACTTGATTTGTTATCAACATAAGTTATAATCATGAATGCTTGACGAGATTTACAAGTACTAGCATTAATTGAATAAGATGACTAATGTGTAATCATGTTAACAATCTATAATCTATTTGGAACCTCTTTTGTGTGTGGTTTCCAATTGAATAATAAGAGTTTATACTATACTTGTTTGATATACCATTAGTGGAACCTCTAACCTTGACATTTGTTATTATTATTGTTTAATCCTTACATTAATTTTCCATCTCCAAGTTCTCATCATCTTCTTCTTCTTCTCTTTCTTTATTACTACTACTACTACTAATATTATTATTATTATTATTATTATTATTATTATTATTATTATTATTATTATTATTATTATAGTTATTATTGTTATTGTCATTGTTGTTATTATTGTTATTACTATTATTATTGTTGTTGTTGTTGTTGTTATTATTGTTTTACTATTGTCGTTTATAATTTGTACAATTAACCTCCTTGTGGTTCGACCCCGGTCTTGCCGGGTTATTTATTACTTCAACACTCCTGCACTTGGGAGAAGACATCAATCTTTTAGTCGTGTCAAGGTTTTGGTGCCGTTGCCGGGGAGGTAAGTTTTGTATAAATTATAATATTTGTTTTATTTTCTCTTTTCACTTTTCTTGTATATAACTTTGTTTCTTTGTTCTTGTTTCTTCTTCTTCCTTATATTCTATTCCTACACGTGCATGAGAGTGTGGTCACGTACATCAAGTGGTAGATTTTGTAGGGTATCCTCATCATTTTCAGAAAACATGGCCGAAGAAGATAATCAATCACTTCATAATGAGAATAACCATGCTAGAACACTTAGAGAGCACATGAATCCCACAAGAACAAGTGCACCATCATGCATAGTTTTTGCTCCCGATGCATCTCATTTTAATTTTAAACGAGGTATTATTCAACTTTTACCTTCTTTTCATGGCTTAGAATTGGAAAATCCATACTTGCATTTAAGGGAATTTGAGGAGGTCTGCAACACATATAATAATTTAAATTGTAGCATGAACACCATCAGATTAAAGCTTTTTCCTTTTTCATTAAAAGATAAAGCTAAAACATGGCTACAAAATTTGAGATCAGGATCCATTTGTGCTTGGGATGAAATGCAACAACAGTTTCTAAAGAAGTTTTTCACATCTCATAGAACAAATTCTTTCTAAAGACAAATCACTACTTTCACTCAAAAAGCAGGAGAAACATTTTACCAATGTTGGGATAGGTATCGAGACTTGCTTAGTACTTGCCCTCATCATGGTTTTGAAACATGGAGATTAGTTTCACATTTTTATGAAGGGTTAACACCTAAAGATAGGCAAATGGTTGAATTGATGTGCAATGGAACTTTTGAAGATAAAGACCCTGATGAAGCAATGGAGTACTTAGACTTGTTAGCTGAAAATGCTCATAATTGGGACACTGCAGGTACTTATGAGGTGCCGAGTAAAACTCAACCTCATACATCTAGTGGAGGTATGTACAACCTTTGGGAAGATCATGACCTTCAAGCCAAGTTTGCATCTTTAGCTAGAAAAGTCGAGGCACTAGAATTAAAAAAGAGTGGTCAATTAAAATCTGTTGAAAACATTGTGTGTCAAATCTGTGAAATAAATGAACACTCAACCAATCATTGTCCAACCTTGCCTTCTTTTAAGGAATGTCTCCATGAACAAGCCCATGCTTTAAATAGTTTCCAAAGGGCCAACCACAACCCATACTCCCAAACATACAACCCTGGTTGGAGAAATCACCCAAATTTCAGTTGGAAGAGTGAGAACAACAATGCACAAACTTCACAACCACCGTTTCAAGCACACCACAATTTCTAAAATTCTCATGGATATGCACCTCCTTATGTTCCACCTCCTAGAAGAAATCTTGAGGAAACATTGCATACATTCATTGAAAAGCAAGAGACAATCAATACTCAACTTGCTCAAAACATGGCAGATTTTAAAGATACTCTTGCAAAATTAACATCTGCTCTCAGTTTCCAAGAGAAAGGTAAGTTTCCATCTCAACCACAACAAAATCCCAAGGGGCAATATAATGCAAATGCAAGTAGTTCTGGAAGCCAACACATGGATCAAGTCAAATCAGTCACTACTCTGCGCAGTGGTAAGGTTATTGAAAAACCCTCTCTTGAACCTTATGAAATAGATGATGAGTCAATCTCTGAGGGTAAGGAAGGGGTTTAATCTGAAAATTGCAAAGAAAAGACTGATTCTCCGCCAGCACTTCCATTTCCTCAAGCCATGACCAAACAAAGGAAAGTCAATCACAACTCTGAAATTTTTGAAATTTTCAAACAGGTAAGGATCAATATACCTTTGCTGGATGCTATTAAACAGGTTCCTTCCTATGCTAAATTTTTGAAAGATCTATGCATTGTGAAGAGGAAACTGAATGTGAAAAAGAAAGCCTTTCTAGCCGAACAAGTAGGTGCCATTCTTCAGAATAATAATGCTTTGAAATATAAAGACCCTGGTTGTCCTACAATTTCTTGCTTTATTGGAGAACAAAAAATTGAAAGAGCCTTACTTGATCTCGGTGCTAGTGTGAATTTACTTCCATATTCAGTTTTTCAGAGTCTCAATCTAGGTGAGTTAAAACCAACTTCTATATCTCTTTTACTTGCCGATAGATCTATAAAAGTGCCTAGAGGAATAATTGAAGTTGTGTTAGTACAAGTCGATAAATTCATTTATCCTGTGGATTTTATTGTCTTGTTAAATGACTAATCTTGATTTATGTTGTATAACACTTGGTACAACAAATGCTTGGCACTTTCATAGTTCATACTGTATGGTATAACCGACACCTGAGTTATGAAAGGAACTTGATTTGTCGTCAACATAAGTTATAATCATGAATGCTTGACGAGATTTACAAGTACTAGCATTAATTGAATAAGATGACTAATGTAATCATGTTAACAATCTATAATCTAATTGGAACCTCTTTTATGTGTGGTTTCCAATTGAATAATAAGAGTTTATACTATACTTGTTTGACATACCATTAGTGGAACCTCTAACCTTGACATTTATTATTATTATTGTTTGACATACCATTATTATTAAGTGTTCCACCTATGTCAAACAAGTATAGTATAAACTCTTATTATTCAATTGGAAACCACACACAAAAGAGGTTAACAAGTATAGTATAAACTCTTATTATTGAATTGGAAACCACACACAAAGGAGGTTCCAATTAGATTATAGATTGTTAACATGATTACATTAGTCATCTTATTCAATTAATGCTAATACTTGTAAATCTGGTCAAGCATTCATGATTATAACTTATGTTAACAACAAATCAAGTTCCTTTCATAGCTCAAGTGTCGGTTATACCATACAGTATGGGCTATGAAAGTGCCAAGCATTTGTTGTACCAAGTGTTATACAACATAAATCAAGATTAGTCATTTAACAAGCAAAGTATTAAAGAGTGAATTGATGTGTTTTTATTTGGTTTTTTTTATAATAATTGATGTGTTTTTTAGTAATGAAGTTTGTTTTAATGTTTCGATAGGTTTTTGGAGCTTAAATGAATTAATTCAGGAAATTCAACGTCGGAATTCAGAACAAAGAATTGAAGAGACATTTAGTTGAAGATTGAAGCAAATCTTGGTTCAAATAAGTGCTCCACATTTGTCCCAAAAATCAATTTTATTCCAATTCTAGAAAAGAATATCATATGATCTATTTCAAGCCCAAACTTGCCTTACAGTGTGCAAACTTCAACCATTAAACACTCAAGGTTTCAATGTCAATCTTAGCCCAAATAATAGGTATATTTGTATACTTATTTGATGCTTAAATTCAGCCCCAAATCAACCTTCAAATCAGCCCAAAAACAATCCATGATCTTACATGTCCACACAACAACAATTGATTTATTTTGGGTAATCTATTGATCCAAGAAGGCAAGCACATGTATGGAAAGCTGGAGGGGACATTTTTACATTATTTTGGGTCAAAAAGAAGAAAGAGATAGCTCATAAATGAGGAAGAAAAACATGCACCAAAGTGGTTGCAAAGCTGTCCTGATTTGATTTTCCAAAACACCTTCCGGTGTTTTGCCCATAACGTTTGACTCAAGTATCCAAATGAGCTGTTCTTTAATGATCTGGAAAGGCGACAAAATTTCCTATAAATATGTATCTAATAGACATCTCTAGGGGAGGCTTCTAAGAGGGTCAAATTGCTGTCCAAAGTTAGAGTCAGATTTGTGTCCGAATTTTTTCATAAATTGTGTTGTGTTCTTCTTTATAGATTTCGGTTCTTTAGTTTGTAAAACTTATTATTTCAGTTTGATTCAAGTTATATCATGTTTATTGAAGTATTCTTATATATAATCATGGTTGGCTAATCTCTTTCTTGGATCCAAATCAAGGATGATGGTGAGTTCTTTAGGATATGAATGAATCTTAATGTTTATCTTGTCATTTTCTTCATGAATGATTTATTATTGCAAAGAAATTTTAGAAATCATTTAGGTAATGTTATAATCTTGAATTTTTATGCACAAACTTTAGTTTTGGTATAGAGATTGCTTGATTCAATGTCTTACTTAATATGAAAGTACTTGTTCATTCTTAAGCAATAATCAATCTTTATCTTTCTAAACTTCATTGTAATATCTTCCGATCTAATATCACCATCGTTGATATTAGGTTGAGTTATCTTATATATGTTGAAGAAATCACCAATACATCACCTATTGAGATTCTCCTACCGGCAGGGCTCATCTCATTCTTTTCTCATTTTAAGATCTAAACCGATTTTTTGTCATCATCAACTTAATGATTCTTTTTGTCCATAATCTTGCTAGGCTTTACTGAGGATCTTCCTGCAACAAATCATAAATATGTGCAATTCTTTGAGGTTAGATAACATGCATACATCCTTACCTGATTTGAAATATAGGTCCCCCCCCCCCCCTCTTAGATGCTCCGTCGTTATAGGGTGCCTTTGTTCTTCTAAGTCACTGGCTCATTCATGTGCTAGCCTTCCATTCAGATGCAAATGTAATGCCCATCCTGGGTTGTCCGTGATGATTACTGCTCTTGTTGTTTATCAGGCAACTCTACCCCCAAGTATGGTGTTACTTGATCCATCATGAAGGATTTTCTCACCTGGATTCTTCTTGGAATTATCCTTTGATTGATTGTGTGCATCATGCCAACACCCATTAAGATTGTTAACCAGTCATGAACTTGCCTCCAGTTGAAACATACCCTTCAAGTATATGTGGTCATCAACCTTCATGGAACTACCAAGTCATCCGGACATGCATCTTAAACTTTGCAGTAGAAGGCTTATTGTTATAAGCTCAAAGTTCTTCTCAATGGATTCCTCTCAGCTTGTCAAATCATATCATGAAAAGAAATGCATTGGCATCATCAATGATGTTCATCACCTATATTCATGCGGTAAAGTATGCATTTAAGATTCAAAAGAGAAGATCCCACAGTCAGTCTTGGTGGGTGCATCCTTCCAACATTCATTCAAATGCAACTACATAATAACATTTGTCGGGAATCATAACTATGTTTTAGAGGATAACCCAATATGAAGATGTCCTTCAGATGCAACGTTGCTGATCAAATGCTGTTGAAATTCACTAGATCACAAACTATCTTTAAACAACATTTCCCCTAACAATGATCTGAATGCTCGTTCATCTATCAATAAGTTTTTTCTTTGTCATTGTCAGATGCTAAACATAACTTTGATGGACTTTGATGACTCATCATCTAATTTTTCTTTGCCTCCAGCTAATCTGAATATTGCTTGTTTTCCTTCTCAAGGTCCACTGTATTGCCCCTAGGTGGTCAACTTTTCATGGAGTGTCGAGAAGTGTTGACATCATTCTTGCTAAGGATTTTGTAAACTCAATTGATGTTCTTGTTTGAAAATTTTTCTTGTTCTGGAATCAAATCTCATATTTCAAAGACCATGTCTATTCAAAGTCTAGTTGTTGATATTTAGCTGGTTGTATTGGTTTCCCTAACGAATCTAGTTAGGTTTGAGTTTTCTGTTCGGTGGCTAGCCTGTAGCCATCTGTTATTTTTCCGTTTATATTCTCATTGTAAATCTGGGGTATGCCCCTTATAATCTTTGTATCCTTTTCTTTTAATACATACGTCAACTTACCAAAAAAAAAAAAAGTCTAGTTGTTGAGATGAAATTAGAGAGATGTCTGTTTTGGAAAAGATTTTTTTGAAATTCAAACTTCTTTGATCAAAGACCGAACACACGCTATTCAATGTAGTCCTTTGATATTCTTGTATTTTGAAAATAAAATTTGACCCGTCGTGAGATTAAAATGACTTTTTTCATGGTTCTTTGTGTCAGTTTTAATCTTTGATCTTAGGTATATCTTTTTATGGTCTATGATAAGGTGACCTTCTATGAATTTCAAGAAACAAAAGACTCAAGTCAAAACTTGAGGATTCATTTAGAAAAATGGTTTTCTTTGTTAGCGCCAATTTTATCACATGCAGAATAATCGGTAGCTTGATTCATAAAGTCACAACCCTTATAGAACAACTCTTCAAGTTTTGGGATCACCATTTATTGGTTTAGATTGCTTACTTGATTAAAAATGGCTTTTTAAAGCACGTACTGCAGGCTATAGTTATGGCTATGAAAGAAAAGAATTTCAAAAGCTCAAAAGGTGTTTGAGGGTTTAAAAAACGTAAGAACAACATCATCTATTCATCAACTCTCTTTCTCTTATTATCATTGTAAAGAAAATGACATATAACCTTATTAATTTCAAAGATCAGAATTCTTTTAACATAGGTCAAAATGCAAATCCAACGTTTTCTTTGATGAATAGCCAATCTAATCTTTTAAAGACATTAAAGGCTTTATCTTAGACACACCAAATGAAGCTTGATTATTTTATTTTTTTTACCTTTGGCATTTGCTATGTCTTTCTTTAATTGAAACCCTTTTTTTTTTGTTTTTCCCCTCTTAGAATTGATAGGCATTCTCCTTCCTTTCCACTCTTTTTTTCTTTTTCTTTTTCTTTTTTTGCTTTTACATAGCCTTCCTTAAAGTTTTCTTGGATGACTCTCAATCTATGGCTTTTCTTCTTCTAGCCTTTTCTGAATCATTGAACTTTTGTTCTAAGCCCTTTTTTATCCACTAATGTTATTAGTGTCTTCAAAACATCTCTCATTGCCCCTAGTGTGGGGTGTGATCTTGGTTAGGGTTTCGTGAAAAAAATATTCTATCAGGCTCAAATGGGGACCATAATGGATATAACCTTTAGAAAGAGAAGGGATAACAAAAATGGTCTTTTCTCATTTCAAGTTCGGTTAGAACTGATAAACTTTGACCTCATGCAGTATGATAATTTGGACTTGTAAGAATCATGATTCACTAGTCCATAACTATTAAATCCACTATATGTCATATACATACTGCTAAAACTTAGCTATACGAAGTGTGGTTCAATTTCAGGAGGTATGAGTTTAAAATTGTTTGGTCACCTCATGCTATTTTCAAGCATTGAGTCATTTTTGCATTCAAAATACTTTTAATCTTTAGGATTGATTAATCTTAATCGCATATTGGAGCTTGATCAAAATATTGTCAAAATAACTTTTGAAAGAAACATCTCATGCTTTCAGAACGACAAAGAGACAAATAAAAGACATGTTTCGTTAAATGATGAGATGCACTCCTAAAACAAAATGTTGAATGATAAAATCCATACCAAAAATTATTTTACAAGTAAATGATTAGTACTTAAAAGTGCATTTTTATCAAGGTTTTATATCATCATTTTGCACTTGAAGTATTAATAACTCCTTAACTAAAGCATGTTTTATAATAATATATCTAATAACATAAGATACCTTTAATTTGTGGTAAATGTTCATTTTAAATGCAGGCCTATCACATAAATGAAAGGATTGATTGATGAATTTAAGAACTGAAATTGAAAGGATAAAGAGATGGCCAAACTTAGAAAAGAGATGTCCGTGCAGTCCAAACCAGAACACTATTCCGTAATTGGGTCATATCTGAAGCTATAGATCTCAGATTTAGGTCTACTTTATATGGATGGAAAGGTAACACATAGGCCTACAACTTTCATATGGAGCCCAAGATTTAAAAAGGCTATTTTCAAGTTTAAATTGTAGCAACAACAAAGAAGCCCGAATCTGTCCTCCATCCCGAGCAGTATTCAGTATTTTAGCCATATCTGGAGTTCTAGAAGTCAAAATGAGCTGATGTTTTTACACAAGAAAGCTGAGACAGTTGTCTACAACTTTTATGTTTTCAAGTGGCTCCAATTTTGACATTATCAATGATGTTTTGGGCCACCCATGTTGTTTCCAGGTTGTAGAAGGATTCTTTTGTTTCCTTTGTTGTTCTCACCACATAACCCAAACTAGGTTATGTTGGACCCCTCTTGCACATGGATAAGATGTATTAGGGTCTCCTCTTGATACTCTAATGGACCTTTCAATTCTGACTTGGTTGAAACATTCAAAACCAATGCATTCAATACCTTTGTCTTGGACCGAGTCATTGGACCATTTGAAACATGTAATGGGTCCTTGTTGATGTTTTTGGGTGGGTCCACATCACCCACATCCTATGCTGCTGAACTGGAATTGATCTCACAGTGGGGGGTAACTTCAAAGAAGACTAATGCACCATCCACAGAAGGCTAGCAATTATTTGGTGCCATTGGAAGATGTGAAGGCAATGAACAATTGTCAGTGCAACTAACCAAGAACGAAAGTTATCATTAGTTGATGACTGAAAGCATTGCCGCTGTTGTTCATAACTAAAAAAGGAGAAGTGCAGCTTTAATGGGATGTGGGCAAGCAGTGTTCCCACAGAAGACTGTGTAGACATTCCCTTTCCATTTGATGCTCCACATTTGTTCGGGCAGATCTGATTCTAGCTACTTCACCTTTGATGCTCTCAACTTCCTTTTGACAATGTAGTAAACCTCGGATGGGGGAACCTATATTTAAATCCCAGTAAATGCATGATAAATGTGTAACATGTAATCTATACGATGAACTTACCCTTTGAGGGGTGACATATGGTCATAACTATTGCATTATGAAACAAGAATTTCTATTATAGCTCAAACTCTATAATAGAAATTTCTTAAATGATGACCATTATATCCCCTGTAAGTCCTAAATTCAAGATGCTTCAAGAAGACCTTGCTCAAATGCAAAATAATATGTACGAAGCATACATTCTAAAGACAAGTTCTAATCTTTTTACTTGAGACAAAGAGTCTCTTATTATCCCAGTGATCACCTTCGTAAAGAAAATATAGGGGCTCAGTAGGTAATAGTTAGTGTGTACTAATCATTACTAGTTTATGCACTCAACGAAGAGATTTAAACCTTGACTAGAAGTCATAAGAGAAGCTACTAATCCCCCATCTAACCTGAAGCTTGCGTGTGCTTTCAAAATTAAAGTTTGTGATGCATGAAACAATTCTATATAATGCATGAATAAAACAAAAAACAAAAAATTTAAACACATCAAAAACACAAAGCTTAGTCCAATAAAGTTGAAAACAACAGTACCTTTCCCTAGTGGATCGTTGTTCTGCCGCACGTCCCCTGCGCGGCGTCTCAGTGATTTTTTATTCTTTTGCTTAATTCGGGATCTTAGGGAGTTGCCACCTATTATTTGATTGAAGGCTACTAGGAAACTTGAATATACTAGTCTTTGTTAGAAATTCAAAGGTAAGGGACTGATTGTGGTTAGGAAAGGTATTAGCACCTCTAGCACACCCTATCTCCCTAGCACACCCTATCTCAAGTAAGGGACTGATTGTGACTAGGAAAGGTATTAGCACCCATAACACACCCTATCTCAAGTATCTAGCACACCCTATCTCAAGTAAGCTGCTTTGTGATTTGATATGATTTGAAAATTTAAAATATTAATTAAATTATAAAGCTTTAATAAATCAGTTATTAAATCTCATAATATATGTAGAAACATGTTCTTACACTTTCATGGAAAATATAACATGATTTTATTTATCCTTGAGATATTTAACCATATTCAAATTAAACACTTAATTCTTTTTTTTTATTTTATAATTCAATAACATACATAAAAAGGTACAATCTCTCACACACACACATCTCTTTTTATTATGTTTTCTCATTCACCTATATGAAATTACAAATAACAAAAAATTAAAATAAAATAAACAAATTACATAATAGCCCCTAAAAATCCAGGAAACTGCTGCGAAAGCTTCTGGACCACCAAAAACATTGGCGGCGCGTGGGATCAGGTGTTGCCGTGAGGAAGAAACTAGAAACAATGAGATGTGGCTCATCCTCTTCTCGCTTTCCTTTCCCTACCGGCGGTGGATCTCTCGATCACCTGCAAGGCAAACCAACAAACACAAGCAGTAGATTTCACCTTTTGTTTTCCCCTTTTTCTTTTAGATTTGCCACTATCTCCCTCCATTAATCCTTTCTTCTTCTAGGCTCATCGCCGCCGTTGTGTGTTGCTGTCTGGATGGTTGAGGATCGAAGAAGTGGTGTCGATAGTGATCACTACGTTGATGGTCTTCGCTCCTATTGGTGGTAGTGGTGGTTAGCCTCGCTGTTGTAGTCCGTTAGGGCTCCTACGGTTGTCACCTTGGTTGTGAGAGAGAGCGACAACTAGAGGAGGGGCGCAACCGCTGAGGTGTTACTGTGGCGCTGGGGCGTTCCTATGGTGTTGTTGGCACGGTGGAATTGAGAGAAAATTGGGAAGAACACAACGGGGGCTGCAGCCATTTTATGTCTAAGATGAGAGGAGCGGCAGCCGACTTTGTCAAGTGGAGAAAACCAGAGGAAGAGGGGGAACCTTCAGCTCTCTAGTTTAGTTTTTGGCCAAGGGAAGGGCAAAGCTTTGGCTATTTTGGGAGAAGAAAAGGGAGAAAACCAGAGGAAGAGGGGTCACAGTGTGCGGTTGGTTTTCTCTTGTTTTTTGCAAGGAGGACGGAGAAGGGCTTGAGCGGCTGGGTCAGGAGGGACAGTGTCTGGCTAGCTGGTTTTGAAAGCAAAAAATATAAAAGGAGATAGGGGCGGCGACTCCTGGTTTTGGCAAAAAAAAACAAGGGGGTGACGTCGAGAAGAGAAATCTTTAGGTTTAGGTTCCCCACTTTTTCTTTAAATTCTTCCCAGGCAATTGTTTTCCTCTCTGTTTTTTACTGTAGCGTGGTATTTATAGGAGAAGTGTGGCTTGGCTAAAATCACAATGGTCCCTCAACTTTTCCCTTTCTTTTCTTTTCTTTTTTTTGTTAATTTGATTCTCTTTTTTTTTTTTTTTTTAAAGCAGGAAATATCAACGTCGACTCAATAAGGAAAATCAGTGATCATAAAATTTAAGTGTTAAAAGTTGAACACGTTGGAAATTTAAATTCTTTTGAGATGACGTTGAAAATGCTAAAAACAATGTAAATATATCAAAAATACATTTCTTGGTTTTTTTTTTGCTTGTTTGCTATTTTTGATTTTTCTGAGAAATTGGTTTTTTTTTTGCTTGTTTGCTATTTTTTATTTTTCTGAGAAATTATCAAAAATTGGGTGGCAATAACCTGAATAGCCATCTAATAAACAATAAAATTCATGACCTGCAACTCTTTCTAGGATTTGATCCATGAAAGGTAAAGGAAAATGATCTTTTCTAGTCATTGAATTAAGTTTCCTATAGTCAATGCACATGCGCCAACCAGTAACAGTTCTAGTGGGAATTAACTCAGTTCTAGTGGGAATTAACTCATTGTTCTCATTTGTTATCACAGTGACTCTAGACTTCTTAGGTACAACTTGGGTAGTACTTACCCATTTGCTGTCAGAAATAGGATAAATGATTTCATTATCTAGAAGCTTAATGACTTCATTTTTCACTACTTCTTTCATATTAGGATTGAGCCTTCGTTGCATTTCCCTAAAGGGTTTAGCATTTTCCTCCAAATACATTCTGTGTCCATAAATCAAAGAACTACTTTCTTTTATGTCAGCTATGGTCCATCCTAATGCATTTTTGTGCATTTTCAGAGTTTGTAATAACTTACCTTCGTGATGTGCATTAAGTTTGGAAGAGATTATTACCGGAAAAGTTTCATTTTCTCCCAAAAATGAGTATGTGAGATTGAATGGTAACGGCTTCAAATCAAGTTTGGGTGGTTGAACACTTGAAGGTATGGACTTAATTGATCGTGTGGGCAATTGCTCAATTTGCTTCAAAAGTCATTATACGTGCTGCAAACCTCCTCAAATTCCCTTAAATGCAAGTATGGATTTTCCAATTCTAAACCATGAAAAGAAGGTAAAAGTTGAATAATGCCTAACTTAAAATTAAAATGAGATGCATCAGAAGGGAAAACTATGCATGATGATGAACTTGTTTTTACGGGATTCATATGGTCTCTAAGTATTCTAACACTGTTATTCCCATTATGAAGTGATTAATTATCTTCTTCGGCCATATTTTCTGAAAATAATGAGGATACCCTACAAAGTCTACCACTTGATGTACGTGACCACACTCTCATGCACGTGTAGGAATAAAAAAAAAAAGAAGAAGAA
>NW_011501497.1:15731-23221 GCF_000495115.2 Populus euphratica | reverse complement strand
AAAAGATTGTTGTCTTCTCCCAAGTGCAGGAGTGTCGAAGTAACAAATAACCTCGCAAAACTGGGGTCGAACCACAGGGAGGTTAATTGTACAAATTATAAATAACAATAATAAAAAGAAGAAGAAGAAGAAGAAGAAGAAGAAGAAGAAGAAGAAGAAGAAGAAGAAGAAGAAGAAGAAGAAGAAGAAGAAGAAGAAGAAGAAGAAGAAGAAGAAGTTGATGAGAACTTTGAGATGAAAGATTAACATAAGGATTAAACAATGATAACAACAATTGTCAAGGTTAAGGGATCAACTAATGGTATGTCAAACAAGTATAGTATAAACTCTTATTATTGAATTGGAAACCACACACAAAGGAGGTTCCAATCAGATTATAAATTGTTAACATGATTACATTAGTTATCTTATTTGATTAATGCTAATACTTGTAAATCTTGTCAAGCATTCATAATTATAACTTACGTTAACAACAAATCAAGTTATTTTTAGGATGATAATTTTTTTATTTTTATTATTTTTTTGTTAGTCTTTGGGTTACAATTACTTATTTAGGTCAATTGTAAGTGGGCTTCATATAAGTCCACCTAAGGAAGGTCCATTAGGGTTTTTTAAGTCTACAGTCAGTACAAATAGAGGCATAACTGACACGACGAAAAGATTGATGTCTTCTCCCAAGTGCAGGAGTGTCGAAGTAATAAATAACCCGGCAAGACCGGGGTCGAACCACAGGGAGATTAATTGTACAAATTATAAACGACAATAGTACAACAACAATAATAATAATAACAACAACAATAATAATAATAATAACAATAATAATAATAATAATAATAATAATAATAGTAGTAGTAGTAGTAATAATAATAATAATAATAAAGAAAGAGAAGAAGAAGAAGATGATGATGATGAGAACTTGGAGATCAAATATTAATGTAAGGATTAAGCAATAATAATAACAAATGTCAAGGTTAGAGGTTCCACTAATGGTATATCAAACAAGTATAGTATAAACTCTTATTATTGAATTGGAAACCACACACAAAGGAGGTTCCAATCAGATTATATATTGTTAACATGATTACATTAGTCATCTTATTCAATTAATGCTAATACTTGTAAATCTCGTCAAGCATTCATGATTATAACTTATGTTAACAACAAATCAAGATAAAACCATGATAAAAATGCACTTTTAAGTACTAATCACACCCCCCAACCAGCTTATTACTCTGCCATAGTAATCAAAGCGTTAAAACAATTTGCAAATTTCACAAAGCAAGGTATTCATCATTTAACTTCCATTAATCTATCCAGATAAACAAACTCTCATTAAATTTAGATATCTGCTCAATACCTCTTAACAAGATATTAATAAACCTTTCTTTTGTGCTCAATGTATCAACACATAATTATGGGGCTTTTCTTGGAAGAAAACAAAATTTTTGTTCTAATGTTTAAGGTTAACTTCCTTGGGTTGGGATTATTATTTTTGTCTTTTTTTTTCTTTTTTCTTGTTTTTTTTTTTTAACTCTATATACATATACTTTAAAAACATCATGCATCTTTAACCCATGTAACGAGCTTTCAGCTAATGACTCCCAGACCAGTTGGTCTTAGGGCATTAGGTGTTAAGACACCCCTACGAGCTTAGTAACTCGGGTCGCAGATACTGATATGTAGATAGTGCAATGTTTGATTCCCTTAAGCTTTTCTCCTCAACCCATGTAACAAGCGTTGGGCCAATAGCTCCCAAGTCAGTTGACTTTAGGGTATTAGGTGTTAAAACACCCCTTCGGACTTAATTGCTTAGGTTAGGGAGGCTACGAAACCAAACTTATCTACATTTTTATTATCATCATTTTTTTTTCTTTTTCTTTTTCTTTTTTTTTCATGTTTTTCTTTTTTTCTTTTTAATTATATACAATCCCTTTCCCTTAGTTGTTACCTTTAACAAAAGAACATAAATAATGTAATAATCCAATATGCAACCCACAATCATATGTTAAAGTGTGTGTGTGTAAATTAAGGTTTAAGAATACATGTTAAATAAGTATATGAGCAGAATTAAGTGGTAACAATACGAGAGTTTGTAAACCTGAATATTTCAGGAAGTATTATAATAGACCTTGTTAAGAATGGTTACTAAGATGCGTCTCAAGAGTCACTTTAACAAAAGAACTCCTTTACTCTGCCATCCTAGTAACAACAATTATGCACATGCTTTATGAAATGAAAAACAATTTTTTTTTATCAACTACTACCCTCTCCCCCCAACCAAAACGAGACATTGTCCTCAATGTTCTAAGGTAGAAAGATAGAGTATAAAAGATATCACCTGAAATAACGAACACTGACAAAACCTGAAACACACTAAAACAAAAATAAGAAATAACAAAACATAATAATAAAACCAAAAGACACAAAAATTCACAAATGAAGGCTCAAATCCAATCTAAGCTTTTTACGGCTTCCCGTAGATGACCAATTTATGCGACTCATGGAAGGATCAATCACAGGAATGAAAGATTGTAGTTGGTCAATCAACTGTTCAGCAGTAGCAGCAGAGATTATGATTTGTCGTGCAGAAGATGTTAGAAATTCCTGTTCCACAGCATGATCAAGAAAAGACAACAACTTATCATAATAACCATTAACATTTAACAAACCTATGGGTTTATGGTGAATGTGCAATTGAGCCCAAGAGGAAATATGAAAGATCTCTTCCAATGTGCCTAGACCACCTGGTAAAGCAATGAAAGCATCAGCATGGTTAAACATTGCATTCATTCGAGCCGACATTGTGGAGACCTGAAGTTCCTCTCCAATTGTTTTTCCAATGATGTCCCCTTGTGCCAAAGCTTCAGGGACGACCCCCAAAACTTGACTACCTCCTAAAAATGCAGCTATTGACACACCTCCCATTAACCCAAGACTGCCTCCCCCATACACTAAATGAATCTTTCTCTCAGCTAGCACCTAACCAAGATGATTTGCTGATTCTAAAAACTCCTTTTCTTTCCCAGGACTAGATCCACCGAAAACACAAATATTTCTTATTTGATGACCTGAGGAACTTGCCATTTCTACACACTTCTGTATTTGTTAAATGTATGGGTTGAGTAGAAATGAAAGGAAGGAAAAGAGGGTTTTATAGATGAGAAATTAGAAAGGCAATCATAACATCTATATGTAGGCCAGCTAGAGTCTCACACACTCTCTCTCTCTTTTTATTTATTTATTTACTTTTGAAAAAAAACATGTGTATGTACAGGTAGTTGTGATTGTGGCTCACATCTTCCCTTGGTTTTACGTCCAAGAACGGCTTAAACGCCCTCTATGGGTCGGGGATAGGCTTCCCATCCAGTTTTCTTAAAAACTGGCAAACAGGGTCTTTTTTAGTCAGATTCCCAAGACTAAGTCGATCATGTTCTTTATGAAATAGTGGCCATAAATCATGAATTGCACGATGCACATCTCCACTAGGATGCGTCTCAAGAGTCAATAGAAGATTATCTAAAGACTCCTTACTCAGGCCATCCTTAATGAATTGTATTTTATCTTCACGGTTTATAGATACCATTCCTAAAGAACGACATTGTGTATTACAAGTCCATCTAGCACATCGATGACAGACTTCTAGTCGTTTTGCACGACGTTTCTTTGCAAAAGTGCTTTTACCTGTTCCAGGCATGTGTGAAATAAAGAAATTAGAGGACTCACCTGATAATCGGACCTTTGCTTCAATCAACCAACGAATATCTTCAGGAATTCCATGATTCATTAACAATCTCAATCTTGCACATCTAGCACGGTAAATTTTTGTAATCGCATTCTGAGGCAGAGCGGGAAAATACTTTTTCAATTTTTCAAGATTAGTGTCCATTTTCAAATGAGAATTAGAAGAGAGATTCAAAGAATTGCACAAATATATACACAAATATCAGTTATTGTGGGAAACTGAAAGAACCGACTTAAGTCACGGAGTACCGTTATCCGCCATTTGACCGGGGTGAGAGAAACTAGCAAAAATCACTCAAAAAGAAACACAAAAACAATGTGAGAAAAACAAAATAATCAACCTTTATCTACAAGATCATTCAAACCAGCTGATTCATTTTCACTAGGAAAATTATCAAAGTAAGCTTTCAAACGATGTCCATTTTCCTTAAAATCATTGTCATTCATTGAATTCTCAATATCACAGGCCCCATAAGGATTGGTCCATCTTAATCTTAGCTCTTTAGGGAATGCATAGAGTTGAGAATCATAAAACAAAACTTTTTGACCAGTGTCAATTTTTTGACAATTTTCACAAGTTTTGCAGAATGCATGTGTGTCCTTGAACATGGTGGGCCAATAAAATCCATTTTGAAAGATTTTTGCAGCAGTCTTTTTTGACGAGAAATAACTTCCACATGCTTCAGAATGACAAAGTTTAATGACACTACTTACCTCATTGTCGGGAATGAATCTTTGAAATATTTGATCAGGACAATATTTGAATAAGTTAGGGTCATCACAATAAAAGCTCTTCACTTCGTTCAAAAACTTTTCTTTGTCTTGGGTACTCCAATCAGCTAGCAAATCTCCTAAAGCAAGAAAATTAATATTTTTATCATACCAAGGCATTGAACTAAGAGAAAGTAAGGATTTGTTAGGAAAGTAATCATCGATTGGTGTGATGTCAGATGTCGAATCTGTTGTCACTGTTGACAAAAGATTCGCATCAACATTTTCGGTGCTTGTTTCATTCGTGATTTCTTCCTCAGAATAAACCATTTGCAAATCTTCAGTTTCATCCAATTCATTTTTACTTAAAGTAGATTCAAGTTGATCATAAACTAATTCATCAATATGATCTACTTCTTGTAAATCATTATCATCTCCAGGTTGCTTGCAAATGTTGAAAATATTCATCTCCAATGTCATGTTTCCAAATGATAGCTTCATCAGTCCATTCCTACAATTAATCAATGCGTTAGAGGTTGCAAGAAACGGACGTCCTAAAATAACAGGAAATGAATTACATGCTTCAACAGGTTCTGTGTCCAAGACAATAAAATCCACAGGATAAATGAATTTATCGACTTGTACTAACACATCTTCAATTATTCCTCTAGGCACTTTTACAGATCTATCGGCAAGTAAAAGAGATATAGAAGTTGGTTTTAACTCACCTAGATTGAGACTCTGAAAAACTGAATATGGAAGTAAATTCACACTAGCACCAAGATCAAGTAAGGCTCTTTCAATTTTATGCTCTCCAATAAAGCAAGAAATTGTAGGACAACCAGGGTCTTTATATTTCAAAGCATTATTATTCTGAAGAATAGCACTTACTTGTTCGGCTAGAAAGGCTTTCTTTTTCACATTCAGTTTCCTCTTCACAGTGCATAGATCTTTCAAAAATTTAGCATAGGAAGGAACCTGTTTAATAGCATCCAGCAAAGGTATATTGATCCTTACCTGTTTGAAAATTTCATAAATTTCAGAATTGTGATTGACTTTCCTTTGTTTGGTCATGGCTTGAGGAAATGGAAGTGCTGGCGGTGAATCAGTCGTTTCTTTGCAATTTTCAGATTCAACCCCTTCCTTACCCTCAAAGATTGACTCATCATCTTTCTCATAAGGTTCAAGAGAGGGTTTTTCAATAACCTTACCACTGCGCAGAGTAGTGACTGATTTGACTTGATCCATGTGTTGGCTTCCGGAACTACTTGCATTTGCATTGTATTGCCCTTTGGGATTTTGTTGTGTTTGAGATGGAAACTTACCTTTCTCTTGGAAACTGAGAGCAGATGTTAATTTTGCAAGAGTATCTTTAAAATCTGTCATGTTTTGAGCAAGTTGAGTATTGATTGTCTCTTGCTTTTCAATGAATGCATGCAATGTTTCCTCAAGATTTCTTCTAGGAGGTGGAGCATAAGGAGGTGCATATCCATGAGAATTTTGGAAATTATGGTGTGCTTGAAACGGTGGTTGTGAAGTTTGTGCATTGTCACTCTTCCAACTGAAATTTGGGTGATTCCTCCAACCAGGGTTGTATGTTTGGGAGTATGGGTTGTGGTTGGCCCTTTGAAAACTGTTTAAAGCATGGGCTTGTTCATGGAGACATTCTTTAAAAGAAGGCAAGGTTGGACAATCGTTGGTTGAGTGTTCATTTGTTTCACAGATTTGACACACAATGTTTTCAACAGATTTTAATTGACCACTCTTTTTCAATTCTAGTGCCTCGACTTTTCTAGCTAAAGATGCAAACTTGGCTTGAAGGTCATGATCTTCCCTAAGGTTGTACATACCTCCACTAGATGTATGAGGTTGAGTTTTACTCGGTGCCTCACAAGTACCCGCGGTGTCCCAATTTTGAGCATTTTCAGCTAACAAGTCTAAGTACTCCATTGCTTCATCAGGGTCTTTATCTTCAAAAGTTCCATTGCACATCAATTCAACCATTTGCCTATCTTTAGGTGTTAACCCTTCATAGAAATGTGAAACCAATCTCCATGTTTCAAAACCATGATGAGGGCAAGTACTAAGCAAGTCTCGATACCTATCCCAACATTGGTAAAATGTTTCTCCTGGTTTTTGAGTGAAAGTGGTGATTTGTCTCTTGAAAGAGTTTGTTCTATGAGATGGAAAAAACTTCTTTAAAAACTGTTGTTGCATTTCATCCCAAGCACGAATGGATCCTGGTCTTAAATTTTGTAGCCATGTTTTAGCTTTATCTTTTAATGAAAAAGGAAAAAGCTTTAATCTAATGGTGTTCATGCTACAATTTAAATTATTATATGTGTTGCAGACCTCCTCAAATTCCCTTAAATGCAAGTATGGATTTTCCAATTCCAAACCATGAAAAGAAGGTAAAAGTTGAATAATACCTGGTTTAAAATTAAAATGAGATGCATCAGGAGGAAAAACTATGCATGATGGTGCACTTGTTCTTGTGGGATTCATGTGGTCTCTAAGTGTTCTAGCACGGTTATTCTCATTATTCTCATTATGAAGTGATTGATTATCTTCTTCGGCCATATTTTCTGAAAATGATGAGGATACCCTACAAAGTCTACCACTTGATGTACGTGACCACACTCTCATGCACGTGTAGGAATAAAATAAAAAGAAGAACAAGAAAGCAAAAGAAGGAGGAAGAAAACAAAATAAAAAGAAACAAAAGAAAAGAAACAAAGTTATATACAAGAAAAGTGAAAAGAGAAAATAAAATAAATACTATAATTTATACAAGAACTTACCTCCCCGGCAACGGCGCCAAAAACTTGACACGACTAAAAGATTGATGTCTTCTCCCAAGTGCAGGAGTGTCGAAGTAATAAATAACCCGGCAAGACCGGGGTCGAACCACAGGGAGGTTAATTGTACAAATTATAAACAACAATTATAAAACAACAATAACAACAACAACAATAGTAATAATAATAATAATAATAATAATAATAATAATAGTAGTAGTAGTAGTAGTAGTAGTAGTA